>NC_139547.1:18726890-18885584 GCF_965153285.1 Podarcis tiliguerta | reverse complement strand
GATCAGCAGCAGGCATGGGAGCTTTACAGAGGTGTTTAAAGGTCCATGTTACTAAAATAATAATAATAAATAACAACAACAACAATTTATTACTTTTACCCCGCCCATCTGGCTGGGCCTCTCCAACCACTCTGGGCTGCTTCCAACAGAATATTAAAAGCACCATAAAACATCAAACATTAAAAGCTTCCCTAAACAGTGCTGCCTTCAGATGTCTTCTAAAATTCAGAGAGTTGTTTATTTCCTTGACATCTAATGGGAGGACGTTTAACAGGGTGGGTGCCACTACCGAGAAGGCCCTCTGCCTGGTTCCCTGTAACCTCACTTCTCGCAGTGAGGGAACCACCAGAAGGCCCTCGGAGCTGGACCTCAGTATCTGGGCTGAACGATGGGGGTGGAGACGCTCCTTCAGGTATACTGGGCCGAGGCCGTTTAGGACTTTAAAGGTCAGCACCAACATCTTGAATTGTGCTCGGAAACGTACTGGGAGCCAATGTACTGAGGGCCAAGGGGCAATATAGGCATACAATTTTTCTCCCACCCCTATGCCATTGCATACTGCCATTTATTCTTCCAGAGCAAAAGGGTCTGTTGGGTTCAAGCCTCTCTCTTCTCTTCCATTGTGTGTGTGTGTGTGTGCGCGCGCGCGCGCACATATGCACACGCATGCACCCAGGTGTGCATGTTTTAATTTGAGGACTTCACCCAAAATTATAATGAAACACTGCACACAACAAAGTTATACAACAGCTACTAAACTGTGCAATCCTCTGCATTTCTATTCAGAAATAAGTTCCCTTTAATTTTATGGAAGTTACACATCAAGCTTACACTCTCAAGTAAGTGTGGAAAGGATTGCAGCATTAATGCTGGTGTGTAAGGAGCTGATAACAACTATTCACTGTTGGGGTGTTTA
Organism: Podarcis tiliguerta; assembly: GCF_965153285.1. Taxonomy (NCBI): domain Eukaryota; kingdom Metazoa; phylum Chordata; class Lepidosauria; order Squamata; family Lacertidae; genus Podarcis; species Podarcis tiliguerta. The sequence goes on along the minus strand of NC_139547.1, from coordinate 18,884,668 downwards.
AAAAAATATTGCTAATATCCTTAAGCTTCACCATTGAGTTGAAGGGAGAAGCACGTGAATAAGGGCCAAATGTTATATGGGAAATCTATTCTCTTGTTTTTACTTAACGGAAGCTGCAAGGATATTAAGGTAGCAACTTTGAATTTTTTGCCCCATCTCCCTAAATGTTGACCAGGAAAATTGTTAAACACACCCTTCCCCCATTGCCATTGCTCTGATCTCATTCAGGGCACCCCATGGTTGCTTTTACAAATAAAGTCAAGAGGTCTAATCACAGGGATTTCATGCCTAACATTCTGTAGTTTTGGCGGGCCTAAAGTATTGGGAATCAGTGACATCCCAAGGGAATTAAGACTAGGGGTCATGACAGATTCCAAATACCATTCCTGCATGGCCTTATAATTGTTATAAATGCATGCAGAAAAAGCAAGACATACCAGTATTATATGAAATACGATCTGTTCTAAGAGGAGGTAAATACAGTACAAAGCTGCACATTAGAAAACACAATTTAACTGTTTTTTAAAGCACAGTACAATATATAAAATGGTGGGGGTATTGGTTTGGTTTGGTTTGGTTTGGTTTTATTATGTATTTTGTATTCTCACTTTGTATTTTTCTGTTGTGAACCACCCTAGGATCTTCAGATGAAAGGCAGTATATAAATTAAATTAAATATTAAAGTATCATCATCATCGTTATGCAGGCAAACAAAAAGCATAGGTGTACTTTATCTTGAAAAACTATAGATTCTATAGATTCAATAATTAAGAAAGTTGTTTTTAATGTTGTAGCCCTCCCTGGGACCTCAGGGTGAAGGGTATGTAATTAACAAATTAAATAATCAATAAATATGGACCCCGTTTGACAGCAACCATGACCAGTCTCATGTAGAAAGAGGCACTGGAGTTTTTCATTCAGCTGCTACACAGCTTCTGACAGCTGTTAGCAGACGCTGGAGTTTCTCTGCATTTCACATTTTTACATTTAGTTAGAAGAGGGGTGGGGGAATTTGTGGTCCTCCATCTCCCATCAGTCCCAACTAGCATGGTCAACAGTCAGGGATGAGGGGAGCTGAGGTCCAGCAACATCTGGGAGGCCACAAAAGTCCCCCACCCTGAATTGTATCCACTGAAGCACTAAGTGAAAGGCGCTTAGTAGTGGCACACTTGTCCCAATTGTGAAATGCTTTGTGCCAGCAGATCACTGCTGTGCAAGAGAATGCACAAGCAGGTGGCTGGTAACTTTGCTGCACGATACGTTGCACAGTCTGCTGCGCAATGCGTTTCCACTCACGCAACTGCTGTGTTGGATTCCTCTCTTGCACAACTTTTAAACTCAGCTATCCACTAGCACAAAAGCTCTTGTGCTAGCGGACTCAGTGCGTTGAATCCTGTCTTTGCCATCTTCATCTGTTGTCACTGCTATGACAACCAGTAGGAGCCAGTATGGTAGAGAAGAGGTTCAGAGCCACTGATATGGGCATCATGGCCGCTTACCTAGACAGGGCTGGGGCAGGACAAAGCAGTGGCAAGGTGAGAGCTGAACTGGAGTCAATCCAGCACTCCTGTCTGGGCACCCACACAGACCCAAGCTTGCTGCCAGCCTGTCCCACTGCACCAGGTAAACTGCAGCGACACCAGTGTCAGGAGAGAAGCTCCATTGCACCACACTGGTCACTATTGATGGTGACAGTGATGATGAATTAATGGAGTCTATCTGAACCCAGCTCCTGCCCATCTAGCAGTTCGAAAGCATGTCAAAGTGCAAGTAGATAAATAGGTATTGCTCCGGCGGGAAGGTAAACGGCGTTTCCGTGCACTGCTCTGGTTCGCCAGAAGCAGCTTAGTCATGCTGGCCACATGACCTGGAAGCTGTCTACAGACAAACGCTGGCTCCCTCAGCCTATAGAGCGAGATGAGCACACAACCCCAGAGTCCTCTGCGAATGGACCTAACGGTCAGGGGTCCCTTTATCTTTACTATCTGAACACAATGTTGTTGTTGTTGTTGTTGTTTGTTTGTTTGTTTGTTTTTTAAAAATCTATCCCCTCCAAGGACAGCATACAATAATAAACAACAACCACAGAGCACAATAAGAGGGAAAGGTAAATCATGAAACCAACTCATAAAATAAGGACTATTGGAGCATATATCTGGGGTAAATCAAGCAGGAGAAGAGATTCTCTTTTATCCTGACCTGAATGCACAAATTCCTCGCGTGGCCCTTATTTCTGGGCTACAGAGCAGAGTCTGAATGAGAAAAGGAACTGGAAAGTTGTGTGCATCGCGACCCTGCTGGCCTCTGGGCCCTCTGGGCTGTTGATCTGTCCTGCAATGTTGTTATTCTAGGATGAGGAAATGGGGCTTGGATCCAGCCGTGCTGTGGAAGCAGGAGATGTTCAGACTTCAAAGTAAACAACCTTTATATATATACACAGACACACAAACACACAGTGAGATATAATGAAGTATTTGCATGGCCTAGGCACAGTCCATCCTTCCCAAGATTCACACTACCAAGAACTTGTCTACCACAATTGGGTGCGATGAACATCTAGGGATGGGGAAGAAATTTGGTTCCATTCACATATAAGAGTGAACTTACTTAATTTGTGCTTTGGGTTGCTGGGGGGGGGGTTGTTTGTTTGTTTAAGTCCTCGTGAAAATTCATCAGCATTTTCATGCAAATTTGTCATAACATGCACATTTTGCAATGCTTTACGTTATCATTACATTATTCCACAATGTTCCACAATGCAAATTGGGGGAAGAAGAAACTCAATGATTATGTATCGCTTGCCAACTGAAAACAAGAGCAAATACTGGTTATATTTGTTGGTTTGATTTCTGCTCTGCACTTAGGACAAATAAGCAAACATCTGCAATTTCCATCCTCCTTTCCATCAAAATTCTCCTATATCCTTAACAGGCAGATCAGCCCCTCCTGGCATTTCTGCCCCAATTGCTCATCCTGAAAGCAAATGGCCTACAGTCCGTCCTTTCCCGAACGCTGCTCCTTCTCAATGAACTATTCCTGCTTTGATCTCAGATAGGCACTGGGCTGAAGCTGTTTTCTCTCTCAATGTCTGATATCTACAAGAGGCTTTATCTGTCAAGACAGTCTGTCTCCTGGTTACGAACAAGGAGACCTTGTCTGAAAAGGATGGGCATCGCATTGCTTTGCATCAAAGGTCACACTCAGAAGCTACAATGAGCTGGAGCCACAGACCGCTGGGCACTTCTAACTTGGCCCAACATCTATTTTTGCCACCTGGGTGCATAACTTCTGTTGCCTGCTTCCCTGAGTGATAGCAATATCTACGAGCAGCAGCTTTGGTCTTGGTGCAGGGAAATTAATTGGCATTTTAGTGCGAAATTCTCCTTATATACACATTTTTGTATATTTTTGCCTATGAGATGTATTTTTGCAAAGCAATTTCCCTTAAATGAAATATCTTTTTGTATGCTATTGGCACTTATATGCATTTTAATGCACACTTTACCCCAGTATATGCATTTTTATTCACATTACTTGGCCAGAGAAGTGCACTGCAAAATTCGGAGAAGTGTGAATTTCTAAGGACGGCTGTGTTTCGGTTCACGTATTGTTTTGGAAAATGTGAATTGGGTAGGGTCACCTTTAAATGCAAACTGAATCAAATTTCTCCAACAGCCATAATTTCTTTATTCGTAAGAGTTCTTGCCCACTCTTCACCATAAGTTTACCCAAATATAATCATACAATTAGAAAAAAATTAAAACAGTTACAATGATAAAAACAAGTAAATTCGTTCCAATGAAAAGAGAACAGCAGAGATTCAGCAAAAGAGGTGGGCCCCACACACCACAAAATACCTTAACTGCCCAGCACCAAGGTAAACAGGTGCTTCTTCTTTAGCAAACAGCAGAAACTATTCAATCTTTGTGGGAATTCAGGAGCCGGCAGAATGCCAATACTGATGGGGCCCCTCCTATTTCAGCAGGGAGGGTCCTGAGTGTCAAAGGTCAGGGTAAAGAGATGTTGCTTCAGCATATGGTGAATGTCATACAATGAAGGCACCAGATGCATCTCTAAGTGTGTGTTTCTGGTAGGATTCCACAACTTACAGGCTGCCACAGAGAAAACCCCCTCCCAGACTACCATTCCACATTAGGGCATGTTGAATTTTTCAGCTCTCATGTGAATACACATGAGAAATGTGAAGGCTACAGCAGAGGCCAAGAAGCAAGTCAACTGATGTCCAAGATCAATTCAAAGCGAGAAGTGTTTTGACTTGATATCCTGCCTTTCACTCCCCTCAAGGAGTCTCAAAGCGGCTAACAATCTCCTTTCCCTTCCTTCCCCACAACAAACACTCCATGAGGTGAGTGAGGTTGTGAGACTTCAGAGAAGTGTGACTGGCCCAAGGTCACTCAGCAGCTGCATGTGGAGGAGCGGGGAAGTGAACCCAGTTCACCAGATTACGAGTGCACCGCTCTTAACCACTACACCACGCTGGCTCTCAAGACTCGATGAAACTTCTTATTAACTGATGTCATTACTTTCTAATGTAGTTTTATGTTTACTATGTAATATTGTATGCTTAGATATGGTTTATGCAGAGAAACTAATTCTTTTGTGGCATTGCCTGACATTTTCAGGAGATGAATTTTGAATTATTTGGTTTTCTTCATAACGTTCTCTTCATAAAACGTAGGTTAGCCAAGCTAAATGTTGTCCAATCATAAAAATCATAGCAGATTTGAATTCCTCACAAAAACGTATTTTTAAGACCCCCTCATTGAAGAAATTTGCAAATAAAAAATAAGTTTCTGAGGGTGGCAGAACTACCATGAGGTCCCCCTCTGCCAATCTTAACACCTGAGAGGGTTGGTAGTGATGGAGGTGGTCTTTGGAAATTTGAGGCCTAAGTTGTTTAGGGCTTTAAACACCTTGAATTGAGTCCAAAAACAAACTAATAACCAGTGCAGCTGTTTTAAAACAAGGGTTATTTGAGCTCTGAATAGAACTCCAGCTAGCAATCTGGCTGCTGGGTTTTGGACCAGCTGAGCTTTCCAAAGCATCTTTAAAGCATCAAGCCCAAACAGCTGGGGTCCAGCTCTGGGTTTGAGTGGAGGCACTGACAAAGTCATCATCCTGCATTGCTATACCCTCCCACCCTTCAAGATTACCTGCTGGGTGTGGGAAGTGAGAAACAGTTGCAGCACAGCCAGCTGTGCTAGACAGCTGTGAGCTGTTTTAATTATTCAGAAAGCCCCCCATATAGTTGTTGGTGCTGCCATGCATCTGTGCCCCTGGCCAAGAATGATTTCTTACCCCACTCCAGCTGGCCAATGGCGGTGAGGGCAGCCATCTTTGCTTTCCCAAGAACACCCCTGGGCACAGTGCTATATCATGATATAATATTGTTCCCATTGGGACATTCTGTCAAGGCAACTAAGGAGAGCCAAAATGCTGCTTGAAGCAGTGACAGAATTATTTATTTTTAAATGTGTGGGACGTCTACCACCTTCTTTTTCAAGACAGGACCCCAGAAAGTTCTTATGACATCCCCCTTCTCCCGTAAAGATCAATATCTGTGAGAGTTATTCTACCTACACTCACCTCTCTGAAACTTCCAGAACTTACTGGGCCTGAATACTTCAGCCTAGCCAACATGGTGCCCTCCAGATGTTGTGAACGTGGCAAATGGAGAGGGATGCTGGGATTTGTAGTCCCAAACATCTGGATTTGGGGTGCAAGTTTTATTCCTGAGTTGGAAAAGGTTAAGGCAAGGATGGAGAATGTTGCTGGACTCCAAAGCCCATCATCCCTGAGTACTGACCATGGTGGGCTGGGACTTACAGGTGTTGGATTCCAACAGCTTCCCCATTCCTGGATTGAGGTCCTAGGCATCTCAGGTCCATCATAATCAGGGGAAGGGCCGTAATTCAGAAGGTCCCAGGTTCCATCCCCGACAATTCCAGGTAAGAGTGGGAGAGGCTTGTCTAAAACTCTGGAGAACCTCTTGCAGTCAGTGTAGGCAAAAAGATGCACCAATGGTCTGACTTGATATAAGGCCCTGTCCTCTGTTCCTAATCTTTCTGGGTGCGTGGAGATCTTTGGAATATATTACACATGCAAAACCATGGACGCATCATCTCTTTTCCCGCTCCCACGTGGCTTAATAAAAAGAAATTGCTTGGCAAGAGTTTAGGACGATAGATGTTTAAACACTTAATAGGCATTAAAATCTGATCTGGGAAAAGCTGGATAGCAGAAAGGAGAAGGAGGCTGGCGATTGTATCTGTTACATGGTTCTGTTAGTATTGGATTAAGGAGCTTTCTAACTAGGCGCCAGAAGAAAGGAGTGTGTTTGGGGTTGGGGAAAGGGCAACAACTCGACCAGAACCCAAATGGAGCAGCTTACGCTCAGTGCTAGCGGGCGAAGTAGATTTGCAGCTTCTTGAAATTAAGGTCAGTGGGTGAGTAGCAGGACTAGGATAGCCTTGGACACAACAGCCGTCCGCAAAAAGGAATCACATCCCCCCCATTACATCTAAGTGGGATGCTGTTGTGTGAAAAACCATAGATATTGGAGATGCTGACTGATAAAAGGTATGTGTTTGGGGAAGCGGCGGAGCATCTGCTGGGGAAACCCAGCCAGATGGGTGGGGTATTATTATTATTACGGTATTTGCTTTTTTTGCAGAGGGTCTCAGGATCAACCTCAGCATCTCCAGGTAGGGACAGTAGTAAAAAGGTAAAGGGACCCCTGACCATTAGGTCCAGTCGTGACTGACTCTGGGGTTGTGGCACTCATCTCGCTTTACTGGCTGAGGGAGCCGGCGTACAGCTTCTGGGTCATGTGGCCAGCATGACTAAGCCGCTTCTGGCGAACCAGAGCAGCGCACGGAAACGCCGTTTACCTTCCCGCCAGAGCGGTACCAATTTATCTACTTGCACTTTGACGTCCTTTCAAACTGCTAGGTTGGCAGGAGCTGGGACCGAACAACAGGAGCTAACCCTATCGCGGGGATTCGAACCGCCGACCTTCTGATCAGCAAGTCCTAGGCTCTGTGGTTTAACCCACAGTGCCACCCGCGTCCCTCAGGGGCAGTAGTAGGGTTGACATATTTCAAAAAGGTGAAAATCTGGACAGAAAAGTTGTTGAGCTTTTTTCTTTGGAGTGGGGGAGTTGTTGAGTTTCATTCTATTCCCCCCCCCCCGAACTAATTTTGAGGGAAATCGCCAAAAGCAACACTGCCGCCATGGGTTGCCATACATCCAGATTTTCCTGGACGTTTCACCGATTTCCACCCAGACACTGTTTCCGATGGCCAATTGTTGATTGTGTCCGTGAAATTCTGGACGTATGGCAACCGTAGGCAGTAGACAAACCTGTCTGAAATCCAGGAGAGCTGGGCCAGTGTTCTTACACTTGCTGTGTACACGTCATATATTTATAGCACATTTATAGCACATTTCCGCCTGAAAAATGTAGGATGTGATACATAAGTAGCAGTCAAGTACAACATTCCTTGTTTTCCTAAAGTGGACATGCAAGGGGATGTTTGGTCCAGTCAGTCAAAACTTTCTGTTTCTTCCTGGGCTGGAGCATCCTTCCTTTTGCATGTGACTAGAGTGGGTGTGACCTTACCTGTCCAGGTAGCAAAAAGGACAAGGCACGCAGCCATCTTCCTCTCTTTGAGCTTATGCATCATTGAAGAGCTTTTCAGCTAGAGATGCTCTGTTGGCTTTCTGCCAACAGAGGACAAAGGGACAAAGGGACTATCTCCATATGGGATAGATTCACATGTATATACTTTGTAACGAAGTCTGCCTTCAGGGATCCAACTGTGAACTGATGATGTGAGTAAACTTATTTCATATACTTTACACAAGATTGTGGTGTGTATATTCTTTTAAGGGGAAAATAAGGGAACTTACCAGGAATCTAATATTGAGAGGCTTAAACAAGCCTGCAACCAGCTACCTGCTGTGAATTTAAAAGGGAAATGTAAAACTCTGCTAAGTTACAGAACTTGCTAGCGCAAGTTAGGAAGGATATTAATAAACAATATATCCTCTCCTGCCTCCCTGAACATTCCCACAGAATTCTGGGAAGCGTAGTTTACCCCTCACACAGCTATAATTCCCAGGATCCTTAAAAACTGCAGTTCCCAGGACTCGTGTGGGTGGGAGGAAAATGTGCTTTAAATGTGTGTCCATGACGGATTCAGCTGCAGATGTCTTTGGCAAGCTGGTGGATGTCTGGAGACCGCAAAGAGGGAGAGGCCTTGATGGGACACCCATTGCTACATTCACCATGCATGAAATCATTCCTAGTCGGGAGTACTGGTCTCCTGGGGAGGGCATGTTCATCATTGTTCCTTATTCCTTCCAACAATATGCAAAGTGCTTGTTGTTGTTTTTTACACCCCCTAAAATAAATCAGCTAATTGGTTTGTTAACGAGCTTGCGATGATTAAGATCTCATGGGTGCCTGGGCACCACCAGGTTGCTATGGCAGCTCCTTCCTGGAATGTCCTTTGCTAGAAAGCATTCTGGTGAGAATTTGTGGGGAGGATGGTGTGTTTAGGGTAATATATGTAGCAAGGAAGGAGATGGAGTCCAGGCCTCCGTCCTCTATTTAAGAATAAGGGCAGAACTCTTGTATAAAACAGCCCAAATGTCTCACAGATAAAGGAAGGAAATATATAATATTAGATACAGACAAGTGGTTCCATTGAAGAGACAAGTCTGTTTTTAATTATCTTGTGGGAGGCTTTTTTTTAATATGTGTGATTTGTAATTTTTATTCTGAACCACCCTTAAATGCTCTTGTCAGAGCCAAAAGGTGGAGTTTTTTAGGTCACCTCCAGTATTTTGCAAGAGGGATTCGAGCAGATACTGGAAATGTGGGTTTGTGCAATTGAAATGAATGAAAGCACTCTGCTGCCCTAGTGTAAGAAACACTTTTTATTTTATTTATTTTTTAAAGGGGGGGGGAGAGGATTTATTGCAGTTAGGAAAGTGACGGGAAGATGGACTGAAAAGTGTGGGTTGAAGGAATGATTGCAAGGAGGCATATAAACAGCCCACAAGCAAATCTGGATGGACGCTCGTCCTATGACTCTCCCGTAAAGAAAACTGCCAAGGTGGGATGGCTCAGTTTGTAGAGCATGAGACTCTTAATCTCTGGGTTGTGGGTTCGAGCTCCACCTTGGACAAAAGATTTCATCATTGCAGGGGGCTTGACTAGATGACCACACACACCCCGGTCCATTCCAACTCTACAATTCTATGAGTCTATTATTCTAAATCAGAACAAATGTTCAATGAAAATTAGACACAGACCGACTTCCACATGCAAGCAAAATCAGGATGAATACTCAATAAACTGGTAGTCTGGAAGAGACTTTACAAGTGCAAACTGCAACTAAATGTTGCAGTATATCCTTGTCCCCTAAGAGGAGTGCTTCCAATGTAAACCGCTAAAGATGAAGTAAAATGAAAATCAGATAGGTGGGACTTGGGGAAGCCCACTTAACAATGTTTAGGAAAATAAGGATATGACAAGAATTTGTTTGTATTGTTTGTCTTTTCTGTTTGTGTTTTTTATTTGTGTTATAAAATGAATAAAAAAATTGGGGGGGGGGGAATAAAATAAGAGGAGTGCTTCCATATTAGGGTTGAGGTTGCCAGCTTGCGTGGCCATCCTCCAGCATACTGTTAATTGTTAGGGGGCTCAAGCAAGCCCGTTCATCCTTCCCCTCCCGCTTCAGTTTTCCATTTTTCTTTTCCAGCTGATGTGTAACATTCCGCAGCTCAACATTCCATATGAAACTCAAAAACCTTTCCTGAATATTGTAGAAGAAATCCCTTGCTTCCTCAATCAAAAGGAACTCTCAAAGTGTTTTAAGGTGTTGATGTAATTTACAAATATATCACAGGAAAAATAGGCTTGTAGTCAATGTTAGTCCTACTCAGCAGTGGCGTAGCGTGGGTTGTCAGCACCCGGGGCAAGGCAAGTAATTTGCGCCCCCCCCCCCCCGCTGCACTGTCCCTCCCCCAGATAGTCCCTCGCTCTCTCTCCGCACCGCACCGCACGCCTGGCACCCTCCCCTCCACAGTGGGCGGCGACCCGGCGGCTCAGATCGGATTCGCACAGCCAGCACTGCAGTGAGAGAGAGTGAGTGAGCGAGCCAAGGTAGGGGCAGAGAGGTGCGAGCGCCCCCCCCCGATGTTGCGCCCCCCCTGCAGCCCCAAGCTACGCCACTGCTACTCAGAGTAGGCCCAGAGTAGAAATTAATAGATCCGCCATGTCCATTAACCCAGATGGGTTTACTCTGAGTAGGACTAACTTTGGATACAGCCCAGTGTGTTTTAATATCAAAATCGTCATTATTTATTACTGAACAATACATCTTTTGGATTTCTGTCTTTCTGTAACATACGTGAAACTGAATTTCTACCCCTTCTTTACACTGAGTATTGCAGTGATTCTAATTTTACACACACACATATGGATAGAAGAATGTGTCACAATCAGCACTGTAGATGAGTCTAAACAATGCCATATGCTGACTGAGCAATAGTCACAATTCTTATTATTCCATTAAAGGTTCCACTCCCCCTCATTTCTTTGGCTCTGTTTTAACACTGCAAATCAAAGCAGAAGATACAATCAATACATTTTAAGGAGTCAGATTCAAATAGCAAATTCAGTTTCAGAGGCAACTTTCACTGTGCTCAGTGGGGTTTACAGCCAGATTAGTGACAATAGGATTGCAGCCTAATCATCCAAACTTCCTTTTGTGCCACGCTTTCTGGGCACAGGTTTGGGATTCCCAGGCCCATGGCAAAGAAAACCTGAGTCCTGTTTACTCCCATTCAGCTATAAAATGTGGGTTTTCCTGGGGAAAGGGGCAGAAGAAAAGAAAACCGCTTGGACACAGAAGTCCCAAACCTTTGCCTAGAAATGAGTCAGAAAGGAAATTTTGAATGAGCCCAGTGTGATCCTATACATGTTGACTCCAAAAACTAGCTCCATTGAATTCAATGGAACTTACTCCGAGGTAAGTGTGTGTATAAGATTGCAATCTCATGTTGACATCTTATCATAGCTGTCAACATGTTCCCTTTTTTTAAGGGAAATTCCCTTATTCCGAATAGGATTCCTCGCAAGAAAAGGGAAAAGTTGACAGCTATGGATCTTATTAACTTTAATTCAGGCTAAAATTCAGGCAAAAGCCTTTAAACCAAAAAATCATAATACAGTGGTACCTCAGGATAAGTACTTACAGTGGTACCTCGCAAGACGAATGCCTCGCAAAACGGAAAACTCGCAAGACGAAAGAGTTTTTTGTTTTTTGAGTTGCTTCGCAAGACGAATTTCCCTATGGGCTTGCTTCGCAAGACGAAAACGTCTTGAGCCTTTTTCTTAAAACTGTCAATGCATTCCTATGGGAAACCATCAATGTATTTCCTATCAGAAACCATGCTTTGCAAGACGAAAAATTCACAAGACGAAAAAACTCGCAGAACGAATTAATTTCGTCTTGCGAGGCACCACTGTAATTTGTTCCTGAGGTCCGTTCTTAACCTGAAACTGTTCTTAACCTGAAGCACCACTTTAGCTAATGGGGCCTCCTGCTGCTGCCACGCCGCCGGAGCATGATTTCTGTTCTCATCCTGAAGCAAAGTTCTTAACCTGAAGCACTATTTCTGGGTTAGCGGAGTCTGTAACCTGAAGCGTATGTAACCTGAAGCTTATGTAACCCAAGGTACCGCTGTACTTCTGATGCATAGTACTTTAAGCCTTGTTTCCTGGAGCAGGATTTGGGCATATGGGATGCCTTGGGTCATATCTGCTCATAGCTGTCAACCGTCCCTTATTTGGCGGGAAGTCCCTTATCCCAGCGCTGTGTCCCGCTGCTGTCCCTTATTGATGATGTCCCTTAAATTTCTGGGGTTTCAAAGGAAGCAGCTCCTCTCCCTCCCTCCCTGCCGGCCAGGGAGGAGGGGGCTCCAACTTTGTTGCTTGGCTGTGTTGCTCACCCAATAAGGAGTCTAAGAACGACGGGGGGGTGGAGCTTGCATGCCTTGTGCCGATCAAATCGGCCACGTTGCCTGGGGACTCGCCTTTGCTCAGCGCTTCCCAGCGGAGAGGTGACAGTGCTGTTCCTTGCTGCATCCCCTTTGCTGGGTTGCTGCGCTCTGGGAACGACCGCTTGAGGCTTCGTTTGGCTGCTGGCTGGGCTTTCTGCCTTTGGCTCGGAGGGGTTCAGAAGTGGAACATACCTGTGCTCTGAAATTCTCTTATTTTGGCTGCTGATCCCTTATTTTCGAGGCTGCTGGTCCCTTATTTTCAAATCTGTAAGTTGACAGCTATGTATCTGCTTCACCGCACAGAGTTATGGGTGTCTCATTGCGGGAACCAATGCACTTCTGTAGTGTGGTTAGGAACGAATGGCTGCATCTAGGGGAAGCTCTCAGTTAATACCCAGCAGAGCACGACTCTGCTGCTTTTCTCAGCTGCTTTCTCACCTTCCCAAGCCGCGCCTCAACAAAACTTATTTTGCTTTTGAAGAGTTGTGGACCAGGGCCTCCCTCTCCCTCTACACCACTGCCCTTGCAACCCCCTTGCTGTTTTTCAGAAGTGCCGCTCGCCCTGGCAGTATCTTCTGTCACGGGTACAGTGTTTCCAGAGCCTCGGAGACACTGAGTCACCTGCTCCATTGTTCCAGGTCAAAGGAAAAAGCTGTCTGGTGTGATGCGTGTGGCGATGGGGCAGCGATGGCTCCCGGGAGGCCCAAGGAATGTGCTGAGGTGTATGCAGCCTTCTCTCCTTTTCCTGGAAATACCACTGAGGGAGGATGCATAATCACAATGCCTGTTTGCTGCCAAGCATCACAAATCTCTCTTGCCAAGGGATTGGCTGAGCTAACATGGTGTCGCAGACAAACGAGGGCTGGGATTGGCTGGAGAGCAGGGATGGAGAACCTCTATCAGCCTTCCAGGGGTCATGTGACAATGGCCGGCCCAACCACCTCTCTATACTGGGCAGAGTGGTTGGGCGATTAGGCATAGGATGGTGACGGCCTCAGACACATTTAAAATCCAAACATACTCCATTTTGACATAATGTATTAGAGGGTAATATAGGGACGCAGGTGGCGCTGTGGTCTAAACCACTGAGCCTAGGGCTTGCTGATCAGAAGGTCGGCGGTTTGAATCCCCGCGACGGGGTGAGCTCCCATTGTTCAGTCCCAGCTCCTGCCAACCTAGCAGTTCAAAAACACGTCAAAGTGCAAGTAGAGAAATAGGTACGCCTCCAGCAGGAAGGTAAACGGTGTTTCCGTGTGCTGCTCTGGTTTCACCAGAAGTGGCTCAGTCATGCTGGCCACATGACCTGGAAAAACTGTCTGTGGACAACCATCGGCTCCTTTGGCCAGTAAAGTGAGATGAGCGCCACAACTCCAGAGTCGTTCGCGACTGGACTTAACTGTCAGGGGTCCTTTACCTTTATTAGAGGGTAATAAATAACAACAACAACAACAACAACCCAGCAGCCTCACCCCACCTAATGGCTGTGCCAGCCCTGACACTGAGCTTTGTTTAGACCAACCTGATCAATTTCCCTTACCAGTTTCAAGACCTTTCAGGGTTCAGCTTCTTCCTGCATTTGCAGCCATCTGGCTTCTACAGCTCACCGAACATGCTCTCTTTTTTACACTGGATTACGGTTCTTCATCCACAGTGTTTCAGGGCTCTCTTACACTATCTTTTGTCTCTCTAACTTTCCCTTATCAATAATAAATAATAATAATAACAACAACAACACTGGGCAACAATTTTTTACTTTTTGAATGTTGTCTAGATTTCTACAACTGATTTAGGGTATTTTTGCACTGTTGAATCAGGAAATGGCATCCGTTTCTCTCCATCAGGTCAGGTTTTTGTGCTATGTTGATTTGAAAAAAATCAGATCTTGTGACAAAATCGATTACATTTTTGTGGTATTATCAGCTGATTTTTGTCAACACATATCATCCTAAATATGTTTTTAAGAGGGGGAAAAAATGTTTTTCCAACAACATATATTGATTACCTGATAGAAACATTGATTACTGTAAACTGAATGGTGGGCATTGATAAAGGTAAGTACACGTAAATTGCATGTTGCTTCACCATTTTTCAAACTTCAGGGCTTGGAATTCCGTTTCTTGGAACGCCTGGAATGCTCAGTGGCAGGGAGGTCTCTCTTCAGAGTCCAACAATAGTCAGCCATCATGACTGCGTCCCGGCGACCCTGATACCTGGTCTCCATCTCTTTCATGTCCTGATGGAATCTCTCCCCCTGCTCGTCACTCATTGAACCCAGGTTCTTAGGAAACCGGTCCATATGTGAAAACAGGTGGTGCATCTTGACGCTCATGTTGCAGCCCAGCAGTCAGCATGTTGTTGACAAGTTCTGCGTAGTTTCTGGCCTTATTGTTGCCAAGAAAGTTCTTCACTACCAGAACAAATGCCTTCCATGCTTCCAGTTCCACTTTGTTCATTGAGTTTCCGAACTCTGGATCTCTGATGAGCTGATGGATCTGAGGACCGTCAAAGATGCCAGCTTTCAACTTCTCCATGGTCAATCCTGGAAAAGCCTGGCACAAGTAAGTGAAGCAGTCACCATCCTTGTCCAGAGCCTTGGTGAACTGCTTGATTAAGCCGAGCTTGATGTGCAGCGGTGGGAAGAGTATTTTGTCTCTGTCCACCAGAGGGTCATTGCTGACGCTCCTTTTTCTGCAAGGCACCAATTCCTCCTGCACAGGCCAGTCCTTCTTCGTGTAATACTGAGCACAGTCCCTACTATCCCACATGCACAGAAAACATGGGTACTTGGTGAAGCCAGACTGTTGTCCCAACAAAAAGTTCACCATCTTCAGGTCAACACAAATAAACCACTTATGCTGATAATAACCAATTTTCTCCAGCATATACTTCACCCCTTCATAGTTCTCCTTCAGTGTACTCGAGTGAGCCAGGGGTTTTGATCCCCCAACTTTATGCTTTGTCACACCAATTTATGGAAGATTTTAGGTTTTATGACTTCAAACTGATCCCTTTTCGACATAATCACCCAGAACTATAGGACCTGAATACTTCTTGTCATTAAAATAATCATTTCCAATCAAAACAATTATTCGACATGGCATTTTACCCCCACCAACTTCTGCTAAAACGCTCCACACATGCATACATGTGAACAAAAACGTAGAAAATGACATGTGGCCATAGCTCAAAAACTTGACCTGATTGAGCAAAGCCAATGTGATTTTTGGATTCAGCGCATCAGATTTGTCCTAAATCAGCTGAAAAAACGCAGACAACAAATTTGTTGTTGACTAGTGTAATTTATTATTTATACCCCACCCATCTGGCTGGGTTTCCACTCTAAGCAGCTTCCAGCAGAATACAGTCATACCTCGGGTTACAGAGGCTTCAGGTTGCGTTTTTTTGGGGGGTTACGGACCGCTGAAACCCGGAAGTACCGGAAAGGGTTATGTCCTGGTTTTGACAGTCGTGCATGCACAGAAGCGCTAAATCGCAACCCGCGATTCCTTCTCCTCTGAGGAAGTGCTGTGGCTCATGAAAAGGGTCCCAGGTTCTTCGTTTGTTTGTTTTTGTATCATTTTTATTTACAGATTTTCTCATCATCACAATCATCATCACAATCAACATTATCTCAAAAACAGAATAACATATAAATTCCCAACCCCCTTCCCCCCCCCAACTTCCTTTTCTGGTTCTTTGAATGTTTACTTCCCCTGCTTGTTTTATTTTACCTTAATCTGCAGTCTTTAACTTAAATGTTATTACATTCTTCACATTTTTATACCCTACCTATTTTCACATTTCGTCTTGCACTTTATTATTTCCCCATTTTTTACATCTTAATTTCTGTGTTGCTAATTGTAAATGTTTACTCAAACCCTGCTAGTGACTCTACTTCTTTACAGTTTTGAAAAGGGGCCCAGGTTCTAATCTTGGCATCTTCAGGTACCTCTATTAAAGAGCCTTGTCCAAATCCTGGAGAACCACTGCCAGTCAGTGTAGGCAATATTCATCTAGATAGACCAATGACCAGACTCCGCACAAGGCAGCTTCCTACATTTCCTCCTTTTGACTTTAGGCTTCGTTTTCCTCTTTACTACCACTCTGAACTATTGACCCTCCTGTGAACTGTTAACCTTTCTGGTTAGAACAGACCCTTTCAAAAAGAAAACATGCGTTTTGGAACAGAGCACCATCATTCACGTTCGTTCCTTCATAGTTTCACATCCCACCTTTAAATTCCTCCCCCTACCCACACACAATTAAAACAATAATATAGAATTAAAATGTTGCAGTAAGTTCAATAATAACAGCGGTGATATCTCCAGAGGCATCCCTAACCTAGAGAGAACGAACGGGCAAAACGCATTCCAAAATATATAGCAGATTCGTTCTGATTTGGTTGTGGCGAGGTTATACAACAATAAGCATTCACACTGGGTTCATTCTGTTTCGTTTAACATAAGAAGAGTCTGCTGGATCAGACCAAGGACCCATTTGGTCCAGCATCCTGTTCCTACTGTGACCAGATGCCTGTGAGTAGCCCAAGACCCTCTTCTCTCTTGTAGGTCCCAACAACTGGTTTTCAGAAACATTACTGCCTTCCACCAAAGAGGCGCAGCATAGCCATCATGGCGAGTAGCTATGGATCGCCTTGTCCTCCATGAATATGCCTCATCATCTTTTGAAGCCATCCCAGTTGGTGGCAATCGCTGCCTCCTCTGGGAGTGAGTGCCATAATTTAACTGTGCACTGCATGGAGATGTACTTTTTTTTACCTGTTCTGGATTTTCCAACACTTCGCTTCAATGTATGTCCATGAGTTATTGCTTGCGGGGTGTTTCTACATTGGCCCATTAATCAGTCACTTATCCCACATTTTTCAATCCGTTTCTCCATCACTTTCCCAATTGTAGAAAGTCTATGGAGCGTGTATGTGTATGTGTGTGTTTAAGAAGACTTGTTAAACTATGGTGGCAGAGCACTTGAATCCACATTAATTAATAATAATAATAAAATTTGATTTATACCCCGCCCTTCTCAGTTCAAAAACCGGGCTCAGTGCGGCTAACAACAAATTTAAAACACTTAATTGTAAAAGCAACATAAAATACAGTATAAAAACATGAATAACAATAAAAATAAAAAATAAAAAATTTAGGGGAAATAAGCAATTAGATAATCCCCAGGGCTAGCGGCTGAATTGGTCCTACTTGGGCCAGCAAGGAGGCCAGGGGAGAATTAGCTGTGGGGTCTCAGAGCGGGTGATCTTCATAAAAGGGGAGGGGGAGGGAAGAGAAGGGAAATAAAAGATCAGGCTGAATTCAAATTAAAGGCCAGGCGGAATAGCTCTGTCTTACAGGCCCGACGGAAGGTTAAATCCTGAAGGGCCCTAGTCTCATGGGACAGAGCATTTCACCAGGTCAGAGCCTTCACTGAAAAGGCCCTGACCCTGGTGGAGGATAGTCTGACTTCCCTAGGGCCCGGAACCTCTAAACTATGGTTATTCATGGACCTTAAGGTCCTCTGCTGGGCATACCAGGAGAGGCAGTCCTGTAAATACGAAGGCCCTAAGCCACAAAGGGCTTTAAAGGTCAAAACCAGCACCTTGAACCTGACCCTATACTCCACCGGGAGCCATGAGCATAAATTTTCCAGTATGCACTGGAATGTCTCCCACAAAACAGTGACTGTCTGGAGGCACTCTTGAGAAGAAAACTTTTTTTTTTCTATTCAGTGCTGGCTGAGAAGCCAACTTAAAGGAATCCATCCAACTCAACATCTTATATTTCAAGAAGTCTTTCCTTAACTGGGAGACTTGTAAACAATGTAAGGCAACAGACCCTATTGAATTGTGCTGTCCTTCACGGAAAGGTTCTGTTTCTTTAATCACTGGTTCCTGTTCCTGCTACAAATTCCGAGACAATCAGGACCTGTGTCCACTTGCCAGCTGGAACTGGGTCAGTCTGACCAAGCCTTTAAAAGCCAGCCCAAGGTTTCTACATGAAGAGCTCTGAGGGTTCACATCTGTGGAAAGCATTGGTCTTGCGTACTGCAAGGTGTAGTAGGGCTGCTGATAAAGACTCCAGCTGAAACCCTGGAGAGTTGCTGTAGACCCTGCTAGATCAAATGGGCCAAGGGCCTCACATAGGCAGCTTCCTATGTTTGGAAAGACCGGCACCCTTAGATGTGGAAGCCCTTAATTCCTCACATTCAGGGATTCTCTCTAGTTACGTGATATGATAGCCATGTTCAAATATATAAAAGGATGTCACATAGAGGAGGGAGGAAGGTTGTTTTCTGCTGCTCCAGAGAAGCGGACACGGAGCAATGGATCCAAACTACAAGAAAGAAGATTCCACCTAAACATTAGGAAGAACTTCCTGACAGTAAGAGCTGTTTGACAGTGGAATTTGCTGCCAAGGAGTGTGGTGGAGTCTCCTTCTTTGGAGGTCTTTAAGCAGAGGCTTGGCAACCATATGTCAGGAGTGCTCTGATGGTGTTTCCTGCTTGGCAGGGGGTTGGACTCAATGGCCCTTGTGGTCTCTTCCAACTCTATGATTCTATGATTCTACTCAGCGAGGAGGGCAAGCGATGCACTTTGCAAAATGCTTGCAGGTGCTTAAAATCATCCACTGCCACCATAGCACCCACAAACTTTACCTGCAGAGAGAGAAAAGTGAGGTGGGTGAACTGCAAAAAATGTTGAAAATAACTTTTGTTTAAAAAAAAACCAGAAGCTTTTCTATTAGGGATTTTAGGTACCGGCATTCCAAGAGAGCAGAAAAGACTTTTTATGTATGCGACAGCAGCAGCAAGGATGCTTCTAGCCCAGAGATGGAAAGAAGAAAGAGTCCCTACCAGAGAAGAATGGCAAACTAAGCTGATGGACTATGCCGAAATGGCAAAGCTGACTGGAAAGCTCAGGAACCAAGAGGACAAAAACTTTAAAAAAAGAATGGGGGGAGAATTATAATTTACTGTACTTAGGAGACCGCAGATGAAAACATTAGCAGGATTTTAATATCACTTGTAATGTGTAATGGTTCTAGGGGTTGCTCGTGCGTAAATCGGCACCACACCTGGGTGGGTTGCCTGAGTGAACCCTTTCTGTCTGGACAGCCACTCGCCCGTGGCTGTCTCAATCGCTGGCAGAATCCGTCAGTGGGCGTTTCTTGAACTTCTTCCAGCATAAAATTTCTTTGACGCCTAGTCTTTGCCTACTCTCCCTGCGCGGAAGCCTTCTGCGCAGGGAGGGTGTGGGCATCGGAGGACCCGTGCTCTCCCCGCTGGTCCCCGGTGAGGAGTCTTGGAGCCACCTCGCCGATTCCCCTTCTGCCCCCCTCCTCCACTGGTGCTACGCTGATTTCCTTCCCCAGAAGATGTGCTGCTTCTCTCCCTCCCGGGACACTCTCCGGAATCCCTCTGGAGCTCTCCCTCTCCTTCTGGCTCCGATGGCAGTTCCCTGACATAATGTAACAGGTATTATGGATAATATGGATGAAAACAAAATATAGATTAGGAAATAATATGTAGCTGAAAATGTTCACATTAGGACACATGGAAGGGATGGTCATGAGATTCATAGAAATCTCTTTATACGGATATGCATTTGGTACTGTTATAAACTCATATTTGTAAAACCAAATAACAATAAATTTTTAAGAAAGAAAGAAAGAAAGAAAGAAAGAAAGAAAGAAAGAAAGAAAGAAAGAAAGAAAGAAAGAAAAAGGAGGTGGGTGGATGCTTTCCCGGTGTAGGAATGAGCTAAACATCCCAGCATTCCTGACAGAAAAATGATGCTATTCTCTGGGATGTGTCATCCTAGTTCCTTGTGGGAATAAACAGTCTGGGTATCTGCTATCTACCTCAGATAAGGTTTTTAAGTCCTGGGGAGGGCAGGCAGTCTAGGATTGGGGCCAGCAAGGTTAAACCAGGGCTCTGCTCACCTTGACTCCACGCATGTGAGGAGTCAAAACAGGGGTGGTCACTTTTGTGAGCACCCCTATTTGATACCTCAACACCCCATCTCTAGCTGCTGTTTGCATTTACATGCCACATTCTTCCAAGGAGATTGCGGAGGATAAATGAATTTGTTTTGTTTATTTAGTTATTTAATCATTGTGACTGTTAGGTAGTGACTGGCCCAAAGTCAGCCAGTGAGCTTCATAACTGAGTGTGAATTTGAACCCTGGTCTATCACATCCTAGTCTAATAACTCTAACAACTACACCACAGTAGTGCTCAATATTTATTCATTGCATCCGTTAGTGCCACTTTAAAGGTAAAGGTAAAGGGACCCCTGACCATTAGGTCCAGTTGTGGCCAACTCTGGGTTTGCGGTGCTCATCTCGCTTTATTGGCTGAGGGAGCCGGCTTACAGCTTCCGGGTCATGTGGCCAGCATGACTAAGCCGCTTCTGGTGAACCAGAGCAGCGCACGGAAACGCCGGTTACCTTTCCGCCGGAGTGGTACCTATTTATCTACTTGCACTTTGACATGCTTTTGAACTGCTAGGTTGGCAGGAGCAGGGACCGAGCAATGGGAGCTCACCCTGTCACGGGGATTTGAACCGCCAACCTTCTGATCGGCAAGCCCTAGACTCTGTGGTTTAACCCACAGCGCCACCCACGTCCCTCACACACACACAAAAGACCCAAAGTGATTTAAGAACAAGGTCAAAGACAAACAGGTGAGATCGAATGAAAGACAACGTACAAATCAAAATCCCTGAAGTGCTTATGCTCGCCCATGAGGTAAAACAGGACAGAGTCTCTCAGCCTATCCTAACAGGGATCCAGGGTTGACTGGTTTCCACCAAGCTGTCCATGCAATTAGTGAAATGGCCACGAAACCACAGAGTAGCTTTTTCAGAAACACGAGAGCCAGTGTAGGTTCAAATCTCTAGTTAGCCACAAAACCTAGTGGCTATCCTGGGGCCACTTTAATATCGCCCACATTTCACACCACACATGGCTGTTAGGAGGACTGAAAGGAGAACATGTCTGCTGCCTTGATCTCCACAGATGACTGGTGGAATAAATATTTTCATGACCTTGATTGCTTTGGGGAAATGGTCTTGTAGTGATGCTCTAAAGCAGGCATAGGCAAACTCTGGCCCTCCAGATGTTTGGGACTACAATTCCCATCATCCCTAGCTTACAGGACCAGTGGTCAGGGATGATGGGAATTGTAGTCCCAAACATCTGGAGGGCCAGAGTTTGCCTATGCCTGCTCTAAAGGAAACTGAAGCACTGATCAGCTTCTCCCCCACCCCACCCCCCAAAAACCCACCCTTTGGTGCTATGCTTGCAGCCAGGAATTTCCTGGTCGCAGGAGACAAGGATGCCCATCTCCTGCTGTTTCCTGAGCAGCTGTCTTCCAGGCACCCAGCAGAACAAGCATGCTGATAGCCAGGAGTTAAAGACAATGTTTGTCTCTGCAGCGTGACCTACAGCGTGAGGGGGGCTCCCATCGATTTCCTGCCTCTGCATCCTGGAGCTGTTATCAGCAACTGCTCCCCAGAAAAAAATGTCGGAAGGATGCTTGTGGCAAAAGGCAGAGGTGCCAGGAAAATCTTGCTATAATCCATTCCTTTATAACCAAGGGGCCTGGAGAACATCAAAGTGTCAAGGTATCGTGAGCGAGTTATGTGCATCTCTGGAGACTCGCAGGATGAAGCCGATGTGTTTGAAATTGCTGGAATGGGGGACATCACTGTACCATTAACTTCTCCTATTGTTTAAACAAATCTCCAGTTAAATGCACAAACAGAAAAAGGAGATTTACACAGTGCTAAAGAATTGAATTTGTAACTTCCCTGCTCAGATTCTAAAACACTACTCTATCATGTGGCTGTGGTTCTGTGCATGCTTACCTGGCAGTAAACTCTACTGGAAGCAAAGGGACTTACTCCTGAGCAGACATGCATAGGGTGGTTGAGGAATGTGTTTTGGTCCAGAATTTCATGTGAAGCAATATGCAAACTGAAACACATAGCCATTATTTTAAATGGGCATGTCTCCAAATTTTGTTATGCAGTTCTCCAACCAAATAATGTGTATGAAAGGGTGCATATTAGGGGAAACTGTGCATGCAATCATGAAAATAGCAGATAAATATGCATTATGTAGGCAAATTTGCTTGCAAAAAATGCCAGCAATTGCAAAAAGAAATTGCTTGCAAAAATGTGTATATCAGGGGAAATCGTTTGTGGAAGTGTGAGAAAAAGTTTGCACTAAAATCACTTTTCATTATGACCTTTAAAAAATTGCAACATTTATGGATACTGGATATATTTTGTATAAATATATTTTGTAATATTAATATTTAAAATACAATGTGGAAACGTGGCAAACGGAACTCAACACTGGAAAAATGTGAGCCTGAGTGGAAATGGACTGGTTCATCCAATCCTAACAGTAACATCATTTAGTTTTATAACTTGCAATAATCTCACACTTCAATGGATCATTCAGGATCCTCAGGAGAAAAGCAACTTTCTCCAAGAGTTGCATTAAGTAAGTGTATGAAATTTTTAATCCACTCATTGATCAGTCAAAAGCCAGATCGCTATTCAGCTTTCTTTTTAAAATAAAAAATAAAATTAATGAGCTGACAGTCCTATTTATAAATGTGGAGTGGGATCACAGGGCAAGGTTTTAGCCGATTTGGCAAGGCTGTTGCCCTGTCTTGGCACAGACTTTTATTATATCCGTGCCTGTCTCGGATAGCGGCCAGGGGCTGAGGAATTTACTAGAAGCTGGGAGGCAATTAAGAGCTGATCCATCCTCCCTCTGGGACTGGCACCTAAAAACCTTTGATTGTTAAACAGCTGCAGTTTGAGCCCTTCCTTTGGGGGCTCACACTTTCCCATGCATGGGGGAGAGAGAAGCAGCTCAGGCCCAGATGAGCTGGGAGCGGTTGCCAAATGAGAGCATCCGTGGGGCATGGCTAAGGCACAAAAGCTTATGAGCCCCTTGGTCACAAAAAGCAGAGAGAGAGAGAGAGAGAGAGAGAGAGAGAGAGAGAGAGAAGAACCAACTCCCAATATTCTTCAAACGATACCCTTTTCTCTCTTTGAAATGGCTCACAAACCCTGAGAACAGGGGGCATTTGTTCAACCGCTCTGGAAATAGGCTCACATTCTCCCACCCTGGGTGATACAATCTGCCTATAGAGGCATCATCCTGCAGACAGTTTCCCTGCAAAGTGGAGAGGCATCTAAATAGCTCTTTGGGCAGCCAAGAGGGATGTTCTTTCTCACAGAACTTCAGTCTTGCCCTTCTCATGGATCGGAACCACCATTTGAAGGGTAATAATAATAATAATAATAATAATAATAATAATAATTTATTTATTTATATCCCGCCCATCTGGCTGGGCTTCCCCAGCCACTCTGGGCGGCTTCCAACAAAATATTAAAATACAGTAATGTATCAAGCATTAAAAGCTTCCCTAAACAGGGCTGCCTTCAGATGTCTTCTAAAAGTCTGGTAGTTGTTGTTCTCTTTGACATCTGGTGGGAGGGTGTTCCATAAGGTGCCACTACTTAGAAGGCCCTCTGCCTGATTCCCTGTAACTTGGCTTCTTGCAGTGAGGGAACCGCCAGAAGGCCTTCGGCACTGAACCTCAGTGTCCGAGCAGAACGATGGGGGTGGAGACGCTCCTTCAGGTATACTGGACTGAGGCCGTTTAGAGCTTTAAAGGTCAGCACCAACACTTTGAATGGTGCTCAGAAACATACTGGTAGCCAGTGTAGGGTAAGGGAGGACCCCCTGGCAGAGCACCTGATGGAGATGCTCTCCCTCCGTGGTTGGAGGAGGCAACAGTGTTTCTGAATGCCAGTTGGTGGAAATTGCAGGAGGGGTGGGTCGTCTTGTGGGCAGGTCTGCTTGCGGGTTTCCCACAGGCATCTCAGTGTGAGAGCAGGATGCTGGAGTAGATGGGCTGCTGACCTCATCCAGAAGGCTCTTCTTAAGTTCTGCACATGTTCTGCACATAGAAGGTCCTAGTTTTGATCTCCAGCATCTCCCATTAAAAGGATCTCAGGCAACAGGTAGTGGGAAAGACTTCTACCCGGGATCCTGGGAAGCCACCACTAGTAAGAGTCAATGATGATGATGGGCTAGATGAACAAATGCAAAGGAGCAGAAGGTCCCAGGTTTAACCCAGGCATCTCCAGATAGACCAGAGGGAGAGTTGGGAGAGATGCTGCCAGTCAGCATAGACAACACTGAACTAGATGGACCAGTAGTCTGGCTCAGTATAACGTAACTTTCTATGTCAAGGGTGGGGAACCTTTGGCTTTCAGGGTGTTGCTGGCCATTAGCAGCATCTGGAAGTCCAACAGTTCCCTACACCTGTTCTTAGTCTAACCTGGTGCTTCCTGCTCCCACATTGCTTGCTGCTTGCTCTGGGCCCAGTCTGCACAGCTACCCAGGAGTGCCCAAGGCAAGTGATGGATTCTTCTGTAGCTCCTTGTTCCGGTCACTTGTTTTTGTATGGGCAAGAAGTGGGCAGGCAGTAAGCTCACTGAGGAGGAGGAGGAGCAGTCCAGCCAGGAGTCTCCAAGGGCAGAGTTCACTGCGACCACTGTCTCCGTAGTCATGCTACCAAACACAAAGGTGACATTTCATGGTTGTGTGCAAGAGGTGTGAATAAAACCATTCACACAGCATCTAAACAGAGTACAGTGGTACCTTGATTCTCAATCTTAATCTGTCCCGGGAGTCCATTTGACTCCCGAAACGGTTCGAAAATGTAAGCTTTCAGAATTGGCCAAATTGACAGATATAATATGACAAAAACCAAAAAGTGAAGTGAAAAGGAATGGGAGTGCCTAAATGAATACCTTAAAAGCCAAGGTTCGAGGACAGAAATCCGGCTGAGTCTGGAATAACCTTATGAAGTGAAAGGATAAGAGAGATTTCTATCTAGATGCTAGGATAGAGATGATAAGGAAAACAGGAGGATACAATGAGAGGTAAAGGAGGTGCTGTTGGATTGGTGGAAGTCAATGTTTGTTTTTCTTTTCAGTGTTTATATTATTAACTTGTAAGATATGGATTTGGGGTTTTTTGTATGCTGGTTTTTGTGTTTTGTTATTTTTTGATAATTTTCGTGTTGTTGTTGTTGTGTGGAAAATACTAATAAAATTTATTATTTAAAAAATTTAAAACAAAAAAACAAAACCGTTCGAAAACCAAGGTGTGGCTTCTGATTGGCTGCAGGAGCTTCCTGCACTCAAGCGGAAGCCGCGGAAGCAGTGTCGGACATTCAGCTTCCGAGAAACGTTCACAAACTGAAAGACTCACTTCTGGGTTTGTGGCATTCGGGAGCCGATTTGCTCAGGAGCCAAGCCGTTTGAGTACCAAGATACCACTGTATAACCCCCCAAGAAATAAGCATGATGTCACTTAACAAACAAACAAAGAAACCAGGGGGTACCTTGTAACACGTTTGTTCTCATCTGTAGGATCACAATGTGTCCTCTGCCCACTTCCACTATTCTGTTGCATACTGTTGAAATCTCTTTGCTGCTTCCTCAATAGAGAACACTCTGTATTTAGGAACTTAGGAAGCTGTCCAAGATTTCAGCTAGGAATCTTTTCCCAGCCTTACCTGGAGGTGCTGGAGATTGAATCTGGGGCCCCCTGGAAAGTATGTGCTCTGCTACAGAGCTACAGACCTTCCCAAGCAGAGATGCCATTCGCTCTGCAATAACCTGGCACTCCACTGGCTGATATGCCAAGAGAGTTGTTTGTTCTTACGGTTGGAAAAAACCCAGAAGATCCCTACAATAAGTTGTCAGTCATTCCCACCATTCATCATCAGCTGCATTGTGCGAAAAATCACAGGCTGAGCTTTGCATTGTACCTTGGTGCTCTTAGCTATTGTGGGGTTGGGAAGGACCCTGGGGGTCATTGTCCAATGCAGGAGTCTGGCAGTCACAGCATCCCTGCTGCCTCTGATTAAATGCCTCCACTAAGAACATAAGAACCTGTTGCATTAGACCAATGGCCCATCAAGTCCAGCATCCACTTCTCACAGTGCCCAACTAGATGCTTGTGGGTAAATGCTCAAGCAGGACCCAGGCACAAGAGCATTCTTCTCTCCTGTGCCTTCCAGCATCTGGTATTCGGAAACTTCTTTCTTCTTTGGCAATCACTCATGGCCAAGTAAGATTGTCTTCCACGTCTTAACAGTGTGTTCGCAAGTGACTGCGGAGGCCAATTCTGGATCTGCACATCCTTCCACAATGGGAACATAGGTTTCCAGGTGGGAGTTGATCCCAGTAGGGATTTGCCAAACGTGCCTTCCTCTTAGCTCATTTCTCCCTTTCATTTTGAGTTTGTGCTTTTTGAAAGTCCATGACATCTTTGGTAGAGACTATTCTCCAATTGGAGCACTCACAGGCCAGTGTTTTCCAGGTGTCAGTGTTTATACATTTTTTATATATTTGCCTTGAGAGTGTTTTTAAACCTCTTTTGTTGTCCACAGGCATTACGCTTTCCATTCTCAAGTTGGGAATAGAGCAGTTGCTTTGGAAGATGATCATCAGGCATCCGCACAAGACCATTGTTGTTGTGACAACATTACTGCCTCCACCAGTGGAGTAGAGTCTATCACCTTCTAGGGTAATGGACTCCATAGCTGGTACCATGGTGATCATAAGATAATTATTCTCATATTTAGCCAAAACCTGCTTTCTTGCAATTTCCACGCACCAATCCTAACCTACTCTTTAGGGCTGGGTTGGGGAAGCCTGGTGTATCTATGCAAACATACAGGTTGAGAATAGGTGGAATTTCATGGCAGTAAACATGCCAGCAGATTTCCATTAGCTTCCTAGGTTGAACACTATCATCATCATCATCATCATCATGATTTCTTGCAACAGGTATGGTGGACTTCAATCAGGGTCCCAATTTGTCTCATAGGGCTGTTTTCCCCAAACCTTGCCCCACATCCATCATCATATGTGAGGCTTGACAGCAAGGCTTCTAGGATCAGCTGTGTTGTGGGAGTGGTTTAACAATTCAGGGGAACTCTGGAAATTTTAGCTCTGTTGGGGGAATAGGGGTCTCCTAGTACCCCTCAGTGTCCTTAACAAACTATAGATCCCAGAATCCTTTGGGAGAAGCCACATGACTGTTTAAAGTGGTACAGTACTACTTTAAATGTATGGTGTGAACATGTCATGTAGTTGGTTTAAAATAGCATGACCCCCCAAAGGAAAATAGGGCTTCAGACAACCCAAAAGGAAATGCCACAAGATGTAACAATGGCCAAAGGCATAAAATCAATGGCTTTAATGACCAGGGTGTGGTGTGAAGGCACATGAGACCACCATGTTGCTGAAACTAAACCGACCTAAGTGTGGTCTGCACCTGGGAATTGTATGCTACCATGGAAGAAAGGTAGGATATAAATGTGAGAAAATAAATCACAGATAAAGGGAGATTAGGTAAATGCATGGGTGAATGGTCTATCCATGGCTACTGGTCACGATAAACAGCGGAGGCTGGTCCACCAAGGCCACCAGTCCTGGGAGGTGGCTTTTGCTATCTGCTTCTTCCTCCTTAGTCTCGGTTTTGCCATTGTGGAACTCAGTAAAGCAGAATGAGTTTTCTTCCCCTGCCATTGTCTCTGGCGCCACCTACTGTTGGCCTCCCTCCCTTACACCCTCCCAGTCCCAATAGGCACCAGCCACCACTGATGGTGGTTATGCATTGCCTCAGGTATCAGAAAACTGCCTCAGGTATCAGAAAACTGATATTGAGAGTGATATCCTGCTGAATACCAGTTGATACAGACAGGGAAATGTTTATTGCCTCAGTGCTCTGCTTATTATGGGCTTCCCAAGGTGTTTGGTTGGCTACTGTTTGGGACAGGATCCTGCATTAATCCCTCATCTTCTTCTTATGATGCAGTCCTCCCTATCACCAGCTCATGCCTTTTCTCCATTGCACATAGATAATCAAAGCCTTCTGGGCATCTCTAACACAGCAGCAGCTTTTCTTTTTTTGGAGCTTGCTTAGCCAACCCTCCCCAAAGGAATGTCTCTCTTTAGCTCACGCTTTGACTTAAGAGTCTGGTTCCCAGCAGCACCAGACATCACCATCCCATCCGCCATGCGATCTGCAGCTGGAACAAGTTGCAGCTGTAATCTAAGACCTCCAAGTACGGCATTGGAAGGCTGGCATGATGCACCCGGGAAGCATTTGTGGATCAGGAAACAAGTGCAGCCAGTAGGGTAGGGGTGGGGCCTGCATTTATCCAGCAAGCCAGATCTTTACCTCCCCCACCTTCCATGAGTCAAGCTTGACAGCTGGGCGGGGCTGCTCGCCGGTCCATCACCTGACACCACAATGGCTCCAGGTGACCCATTTTCACTTGAAACCCTACATGCAAAGGTACAATACAACTGATCATTGGTACCTCTATGCCGTTCACAGAGCTGCATAAATCCTGTTTTTCCCCAAGGGAACTCTGGGCACTGTGGCTCTCTGAAGGAAACAGGTGGTCTCCTAACAAACCTCAGCACCCTTTAAAAGAAAACTCTAGTTCCCAGGAAGAGGGGACTGAAGTGGTATCATAATGCTTTAGATGTATGGTGCAAATGTGATTCTCTCTCCCTCTCTCTCTCTCTCTCTCTCACACACACACACACACACACACACGTGGGGGGGGGGAGGGATGGAAGTGTCAAAAGGAGAGGAAAGTAGGAGGGATAATATAAACAGCCTTGCCAGATGCATTGAGCTCTCCCATCCCACTCAATAGGTTATGTTTCCTCCTCAGTGGAGACAGTGGAATTGCCTGAGTCAAACCCAGACTGGGCCTGTGTGGGCCAGAGATGTAATTGTTTTGTGCTGATGTGGGGCATTTTTTGAGTACACAGCACCACCTGTATTGCACAGGCCAGACTCGGGTAGTTACTTGTGCATTGTCAAGCAACAAGAGCACAATAGACCAGAGTTTTGCATAAAATGTGCATTTATATATATATCAGTGCAAATTTAGAAAAATTGTAACTTGAAGGCAATATATGACTCCATGGGGGTTTTTTTGGGGGGGGTGACCAGGTGAGCTGGCTGCTGGGAGTCTTCTTCATCTGCTGTCTGGGTGTAAGCAACTTCAAGGCACCTGATGGTCTCCCTGATGTCTTTAAAACTCAAAATGGGCAGCCCCTCAAATAGAGGCCATCTTTCCAATTGAAGACTGTCCTTTGATTGACCTTCCAACAGAAGACCATCCTCTGCAGGCAGGGCGCATGGCTAGCCTCAGCCATACGCGCTCTGAACAGGTTTGCTCCAAGCACAGAGCACTGCAGAGTGAGCAGGCAACAGCACATGGGGCAATGACTGGCCGAGAAGATCTATAGCTGGCCTGCCATGGTGCAACACAATGAATGGGACTCCCTCTTATAGGCCGGCACAGATGCAATGCCATCTGCCTCTTAACCATGTTTAAGACATCAGAGACAAGCCATAGGATTATGCACACCCTAGTCCTGCCTCCCTGACACCAGCCTTAACCAGGGTTAACATTTATATTAGGACAAGTCTTCACCAGGGTACCTCTTGACCTTGGTTCTGCAACTAGCTTCAGAACCCTGGTTTACAATGTCAATATATTCCTCAACCAGTCACGATAAGCAATGGGGATTTGTGCTTGAGCAGTCAGCTGGGCAAAGAATGCATACTAATCGGTGGCCTCATTCCCAAACCCTTAACCACGGCGAAGGAATGGCTACCCAGTGCATCTGCTTCATGTGAAGAGTCAGTTCAGCTCATTGGGACCTGCCAGATTTGGGCTCCTTTCTGATTGGCTGTCACTCTTTCCAAGCACTGGATGTTGTTATGCTGCACTAGTATAGCACCAGAAGTATGAAGCTGGAAGACCCCCCTGTCCATTGACCTTGAGGGCTGTGTGTAGCCCTTAGGTTGTGTATTAGAGCAGGCTTCCTCAACCTTGGGCCTCCAGATGTTTTGAGACTACAGTTCCCATCATTCCTGGCCACTGGTCCTGCTAGCTAGGGATCATGGGAGTTGTAGGCCAAAAACATCTGGAGGCCCAAAGTTGAGGAAGCCTGTATTAGAGCACCTGGGCTACTTTCTACACACATTCATATACCCCTCTCCCTCCTCCCACTAGGGAAGAAGCATCACCCAAGTGCAAGGACATTTTCCAGCCAGGCAAATATACTAAGGAGGAAGAACAGGGCCAGTGAGAGGCTTGATGTGGGGGTGTCTCACGGGCCAGACAGAAAGGCTTGGAGGGGCCCATTCGGGCTTCCAGGGCCAAGGTTCTCCACTGCTGACTTAATAGCATTGGCCACCTGAAGACAACTTTCATTGTCCATCTCTTTCATCTGTACAGTAGGCCAGGAACTTACAGTATTATCTCTCACCCCAAACTCCGCCTCCCTCTCCCCCATCCATTGGTTCTGCCTGGGATTCCGTGCCTTGAAAGAGACATCAAAAAGCAAGAGTTCTTAAAGTTTGTTTTAATACTGAGAGTCTTTACTTAGGAACTGTGTCTTGCTGAGAAGCCATAGCGGATACCCTCAGAATTTCCTATGGCTTTAAAAAAAACCTGTGCTCTGGGTTAATTGCTTCCAGATCCCAGACGGTGGCCCTACTTGAAGCCCCTCTTATTAGGTTTGTCTTACCGAAAGCCATGTGTTCCCCCAACCGCCACCACACAGACCCCTTCCAAAAGGGACATTCCACATTTGTTTTCGTTTTAAAACGCTGTCCTTCCTTCCTTGACATAGCTTCTCAGAGCCCCGCTTCTTCACAGGGCCTCTGCCAAGCATGGTCTCCAAAACAGAGAAGCAATTAGGGGGAGCTGTTGCATTAGTCGCAAGGAGAGGGGCCTAGTGGGTTTAACAAACAACAGCAACAACAACAGTGTCGTGTGTTTTTCAGTATGCAAAAACTGGAGGGTTGGGGAAAGGTTAGACTACTGCTAAAACAGCCCCAGCAAAGTTTGAGTAATACTTTACAAATCTGTGAGTTCACCCAGTCTCCAATCTTTTAGCATCCTGAGAAAAGTTTATCAAGGGAACAGGTAAACTGGGAAAAGGGCTATGTGGATTTCATGCAGTGACTTCCATTGCTGGAGGAAAAGCAAGCTGCTAGTCCCTCATGGCTTTGAAAACGAACTTGGGAAAGTGTGAGCAACCGTGTGGTTACATGTGAGGAGACGAGAGGGGCGGAGGCCTCTGTTTCCCAGAATTAGGGGCATTATGGGCTTCTCTGTGACTTGTGAAAGCAGAATAAATTACGCTAAACTTCATCTTGCAAAAACTTAGAACTTTGAAACCCTGGGGTTTTTTGGTCCGAAGTTCTGATCATGTTTTGAAAAATAATGATAATGCAAGGGAGTATATATACAACACTGCCTGTGACCTACATCGTACCTAGGCTATTAAACTTGCATCTTAGACCAGACATCGTTTCCTCCAAAGAATTCTGGGAAATGTGGCTCCAGGAGGCTGCTAAGCATTTTCCGTTACAGTCGCCCCAAACCTTGAACCACAGTTTCCAGGGCTCCCTGGAGAGAGGGAAAGGACTGTTTGAACCGGTTTGTGTGTGCGACGATGGCGCCAGGAGGGAATCGACCATGCATGGGGTAGGGCTTACAAAAGCAAGAGGCCAGACACTCAACAGTGGCTCTTAAAGTGCAGTGCAAGGGACCCGCAAGAGGGGGCCGTGGTGATGCAAACAAAGTAAGCCAATCCCTGAAGGAGCCAGCTTGTCAATCGTTCTTCGAAAGCAAAAGGTGAGGGGGAGATAGAAGACAAGCAGAGGGTCGAGGAGGTAACAAGGCCCCCGGACCATGATAGCTGCTGGCTCTACAAAAAAATGGTGTTCCCAGTGCCTAACACAGGGCATAGGATTTTTTATCAACTGGAACTAGGAGTAGTGGATTTGGGAACAAAAAGCGCCACAGGTCCGGGGATGCAGGGGGCAGGAGACAAAGTGGGTGGGGAAGTCAGTCTGGCTCTCTGCTTCACGGCCTCCATGGTCAGGGGTGACGGGGCTACTCATCACAGCCCAGAAGCTCCACTCGCAAGGTGATGCGGTTGTGCCAGGATTCAGGGAGGATGCGCACAAAGCGGGTGTAGAAGGGAACGTCAAACACATTCTTCTTGTGCGAGTTGTTGTCGTAGTTGCCTTGGAATATCTGTGCCGGTGAAGAGAAAGAAGAACGGTTAGAAAACACAAGAGCGGGAAGGAAGCAGGCCGGCTGACCTCGCAGGGCTGTAAGCAAGGGTTACCCTTTCTTGATTCTTCAGCATTTTAGTGTGAACTTCTCTTTTAATACACACACACACACTTGGCTAATGTACCCTTTGTTGCAAGCAATTTCTCCTGATATAATGCTGCACTCTATGTTTCTTTTCACTAAAGTATTCATTTTTAAGCCCTGAAAAATGTCGGGGAACTGCATCGCAAATTTCGGATAAGTGCAGATTTTGAAGGGTGGCTGTTTTTTTTGGTTCTCATCTTGTCCTGGAGAGTGCAGATTTGATAAGATTTGGCCTTAAATGCAAACTGAATTGAATTTCTCTCCTATTCCTCAGTGGGGATGGGAGTGGTTTCTAAAACACAGAGGATGCAAAATTCCCCAAGCCTACCTTGGTGGCGTTTGTCCTGCTATCCTTGTAGAGAGTCCAGGACTTCCCATCGTCACTATAGGCCACTTTGTAGGCGGCAACATACTGAATGTGCCCAAAGTCACGAGCTCCTTGCGTAATGATCCCTGTCACCTTCTTCTCGGCCCCAAGATCGATCTGCAGGGAAACAAGGACAATGTTTAATTTGTGAAGATGATGAAGAAAAGAGGGGCCCAGACTCAGGTGAGGCCACCTTCCCTGGAAACCTTTTAACCCCAATGCACAAGTGGTTAACCCATCCAAGGTTGAAAACTCCTCTTAAGACTCAGAAGGTGTGCAGAAAAAGCATCCAAACCTGGGGGCAAGTTTGCATACAACTGAGGGCTCATCCAGACTTCCTTTTGTGCCACGTGTGGGATGTGACATCACTGTAGCAGTCAAATAAAACACTTCCTGTTTGCCCAGAGTGGATACACAGGGAGGTGTTACTCCAGCCAGGAGGACTTCCTGTCCCATCTGATCTGGAGCATCCTCCCCCTGTGTGTGACTAGATAGATGGGCATGACCCTGTGAGACCCTGTAAAAGGGCCAGTCACGCAGCCATCTTCCTCTTTTGCTGCTCTCTTCTGATACTGATGCTTTTGCTGTCTGCTGGCTCTTAGCCAGCAGCACATGGGCTCATTCCCATATGGGATGAATTCAGAAACTCTCTTCTGTAACTACAAGGTAAAGCCTGCCTTCAGGGAACCTACTGTGAACTGAATGTGAGTAAACTTCTTATCATTACTTCTAAAGAAGACTGTTGTGTCTTTATTCTTTTTCAGAAGGATAAAAAAGAGAATTTACCAGGAACGAGCCCAATCTGGACAAAGCCAGATTGGATTGCTTAACTCAAGAGATTCAAACAAATCTAGCAACTATGTGCTATGTGCGCGGCACAATTTGGCACTTGTGCACATGCGTGAAGCGCGATTTAGCGCTTCTGCATATGTGCGAGTGGCAAAACCCGGAAGTAACCCTTTTTGGTACTTCCGGGTCGCCATGGGACGCAACCTAAAAAAACATAACATGAAGCAAACGTAACATGAGGTATGACTGTATATACCATCGCTGTGCTGTGTATTTTGGGTCTATGGACCGTAATAAAGTGCGCTCTCTCTCTCTCTCTCTCTCTGTGTGTGTGTGTAATTCTTCAGACAGTACTTCTTCATGTGGCATAGTTAAACTGTGCAACTCACTGCTGCAGGAGGCAATGATCGCCATCCAAATGGATGACTTTAAAAGAGGATTGGACAAATTCACGGAGGACAAGTCTATCAATGGCTACTAGCCATGATGGTCATCTTCCAGGCACTGAATATAAGGTGCTGGGAATCATAGGTGAGCAGGATGCTGTTGTGCTCATTCTCAGCTTCCAGGTTTGTTTGAGGAATCTGGTCGGCCACTGTGAGGGCAGAGGGATGGGCTAGATGAGCCACCTGCAGGCTCCTCTTATGTCACACATTCAAGTGCACAGTCTTCACCCTTGCAGTGCCCTTCCACCCCTCCTTCCTGCATAGGAGCGGCAAGGCCTTACCTGAAGCCACTCGTCCTGTTTGTTGCGGAGGGCAGCCCAAGCGTTGGTCTTGCCCGTCCTGTCAAGGCGGGCATAGTGCGGGTGCCAAGTGAATGCGTCGATGCCCCATGTCTTGTAAACGCTGGAGGCTGTGATCTGCTGGTCGCTGATGAAGTGGGATTTCATGCCCAGCGGCTCCGAGCAACCTGCCATGTTGAAATACACTGTAACACAACGGTTTACACAGACACAGTGAAAGGGAAGAGACCGGAAGCAACAGATGCTCAAAAGAAAACAAAATTAAGCACCATCAGACAGACAGAAAGACGCACACACATCTTCCCCAAAGCAGCAGCTTTCAAAACTTTCCATGCCATTGGCCTAGATCCCCCACGTATAAACATGCCTGCCACAGAAACTCCCATGTGTTACGAAGATTCTGGGGAAGGTTCTAAGGCAGAATTCTGCAACCTGCATCCCTGTGCTCTGAACATCAGCAGTGGTGAAGGGCTGATTGATGCTTCAAACCAACTTCTCCAACATTAGGTAAAGGTAAAGGTACCCCTGCCCGTACGGGCCAGTCTTGACAGACTCTAGGGTTGTGTGCCTCTCTCACTCAAAGAGGCCAAGGGCCAGCGCTGTCCGAAGATACTTCCGGGTCACGTGGCCAGCGTGACATCGCTGCTCTGGCGAGCCAGAGCCGCACATGGAAACGCCGTTTACCTTCCCGCTAGTAAGCGGTCCCTATTTGTCTACTTGCACCCAGGGGTGCTTTCGAACTGCTAGGTTGGCAGGCGCTGGGACCGAACAGCGGGAGCGCACCCCGCCGCGGGGATTCGAACCACCGACCTTTCGATCGGCAAGCCCTAGGCACTGAGGCTTTAACCCACAGCGCCACCCGCGTCCCATCTCCAACATTAGGGATCTCACTAAAAGCAAGTCTTGCAGCTTCCTGGAAACTGTTTTAAAAACAAGGAACCAAAGCACAGATGGAAACACAAAGGCAGGGGGGACAGGAGGAAGCCAACCCAAAAGATGGAAGCCCAATGATGTCCACAAATATGTACAAGTCACTTTGAGGGTGCAAGAGCTGGGCATCTAACATGTGTTGCTGGATGACACCTCCTGTTGCCCCAATGGTCAGGGAATGATAGGAGCTGCAGTCCAGGAATATCTAGAGCATCAAAGGTCAGCCACCCTGGTTTTTACCCAATAATGGTGTAATTCCATTCCGATTTCACCAGTGGATATTCCTCAATAATTATCCTTCAGATTTCCCACTTCTCAATTCTGTGATACGCTTCTCAAATCACAACACACCCAAATGCTGT
Source organism: Podarcis tiliguerta (assembly GCF_965153285.1). Lineage (NCBI taxonomy): Eukaryota > Metazoa > Chordata > Lepidosauria > Squamata > Lacertidae > Podarcis > Podarcis tiliguerta. Next base: position 18,849,054 of record NC_139547.1, on the reverse strand, counting down.
TCTAGGATAAAATATTTGAGATGCATACTCAGAGCAAAGATATTTAATTGGCGTTTTGTGATTAAATGATTTTTTTTAAGTACATATTTTTTAAGTCATGAGTTAATGTGGAGGGTGGGAAGAGCTGTGGCTCATTGTTAAGAACATCTGCATTGTATGCAAAAGGTTCCATATTCAATCTCTGGCATGTCCAGGAAGGACTCTGAAAGACCCAGAAGAGGTATTGCCGGTCTGTGTGGTCAATACTGAGTCCTGTCATCCTCCACCAACATTTCAGCTGTAAGGTCCTCAGGGCAGGGGCCAGTCTGGGTTTCATGACACTGCTCAGCAAAGCACAGAGCAAATTTACAATGCTACATCAGAGCTGTGACAGTAAGAAGCAGGAAACACAGTCAGCTGGCTACCAGAGGGTGTCACTGTACAGTCGAACTTGGTTTGCGAACAGAATGCCTTCCGGGAGCCCGTTCTCCCGGAAACATTCGAAAACCAAGGCACGGCTTCTGATTGGCTGTCCTGCAGCCAATCGGAAGCCATGCTGGACGTTCGGCTTCCAAAAATCGTTTGAAAACCAGAACACGCACTTCTGGTTTTCGATCGTTCACGAGCCAAAACGTACGAGTACCAAGGCATTCGGTAACCAAGGTACGATTGTAATTATGGATGAGGAGGAGGAAGAAACAGAAAGAGCCCCAAAGTCTGGATGTGGGCAGTGGTGCAAGTCGAGGCATTTTAGACTTTGGGCTTCCGCCTGCCACTTGAAAATGCTAATATGCGTTACTTCATCTATTCTGGAAATGCGTTAAGCCATATTCCCAAAAGTGAAAATCCAAACAAAGTTGTTGGAGGGCGGGCGAAGTTAATGACCTTTCTCTGGGAACATGTCCCCCCCAAAAAAAAAGTTTTGGAGCTTTGGGGGATTTTTAAAGGAATTTTCTTTTAAAATCGCTCCAGTTGCCATACATCTGGGTTTTCTTATATATATACATTTTTATTGGGGTTTTTTACATATCATTTCCAACATTCATTTAACATAACTTCTTATCTTATACAATATTTTAGACTTCCGTCAACACCTCTGATGATTTTCCATTCTCTATCACTTATTCTGCATTTCTTAATTTCTCTATTACTCTTAACTATCATTAACTAATAATTCTCCTCATAGTCTTTCTTGCAATATTTCAAATAGTCCTCCTTACAGAACTTCTTGCAGTCCTACTAGCGTAATCTCATACATCCGGGTTTTCCAGGACATTTTGCCGATTTGGTAAAAATCTACCCAGACGCCATTTTGACAGTCCAATTCCCGAACGTATGACAGCCCTAGTTAAGCCAACCCTCCTGGATTGGGGAGCCCACCTGTTCATTCTATTGTGGGGACCCCAGGCGTTTGCCCATAAGTCCCGCCCTGACAGCACCACTGCAATAGGGAGGCCTCCTGGCCTGGACAACAGGACCCAACAACCAAGACTCCATCACTGTTAGGGAAGCCAAAAAAAGCCTAGTCCTACCAGGCCAGTCCTCACCAAGTGGCCGCTTCCAAGATCAAACTGGAAATGACTATTTTGAGCAAAGCCCAATGGTGGAGATCCTTGTGGTTGAAAGGACCACAAGGATCGTCTGGTCCAACCCCCTGCAACGCAGGAATATTTTTGCTCAACACGGGACTCAAACCCACAACCCTGAGATTAAGAATCTCATGCTCTACCAACTGAGCTATCCCAGAGAGAGTTTGTCCCATAAAGAGGACACAGAACAATGCATCAAACCCCAGCCAGGCAGATGCACATTTAAAGTTCAGATGTGAGGACTGCGTATCAAGTCTAGTCTTTTCTTAGCTTCCCAGCAGCTTGGAGAAAGATTCTCAGTTCCCCTCTCCATGGCCCAAACAAAGCCAGATTAAAAATATGATGCAAACAGCAAGAAATCATGCAAAAACAGGCCCTTTTTAAAGTGCAAAATCTGGGCTGCCTCTGCACAGAAATGTTAAAAACGTTTCTTTACAGAGCAGACAGAGCTGGCAATTATCCACAGTACCCAAGTGGCCAATCTGAGAGTCCCAGTTTTCACAGTTAAGTGCCAACAGATTTTGGAAATTAGAGGTCAGCAAAGGCAACTGCTTCAACCCTGAGGAATTCCCCCGGGGCAATTTGGGTGACCTGCTATGGGGACGGGGGTGAAATTCAATTCGGTTCACATTTTAATGTGAGCATACCTGGTTTGCCTTTTCCAAAGCAACATGCAAACCAAACATACAGCTATCCTTGGAAAGTTTGCATTTTTCCAAATTTTGAAATGCAGTTCTCCACAGACAAGTAACGTAGGCAAAACATACATATGTCAGGTTAAAGGATGAAAATATATTAGTGAAAATAACATACCAAAATGCATTGTATTAGAAGAGATGGCTTTGCTAAAATGTACATATTGGGGGAAATTCACAATGAAAAGCCAATGAATTTTCACGAGTACCTTTTCTTTTTTAAAAACGAAGTTCACAAAGTGATGTGCAAATGTGGAGAACTGAACTTAGAACTGGAAAAATGAAAAACTGAGAGAAACCAACATTGACCTATACCCCCATCCCTAGACCTACATCGACATTTTGGCTTACCCAAACCAGATTAAGGAAAAAGAATTCCAACATGGAGGCAAGGACGGTGAAGTCCAATTCTCCAGGGTGCTGCTGCCCTCTGATTGTCCATGCAAGAAAGTCCACCACCACCAAGACATTTAGACCACATTCGCACCATGCGTTTAAAGTACTCTGTGACTACTCGAAACTGTCACAGCTTCCCTCAAAGAATTTTGGGAGCTGTGGATTGTTGTGGGTGCTGATTTATTTGGGGACCCCTATTCCCCTCACAGAGCTACGATTCCCATAATTCCCTGGGAAGAAGGACTGGCTGTTAAACCACTCCTGGTTCCCAAAATCCTTTGGGGAAAGCCATGAGTGGCATCGCAGTGCTTTAAACGTACGGTGCCAGTGGCCTTAGACCAATGGGAAGCATTTACCATTCATTTCGCAGCCGACCAGCTCGAAGCGCAGAGTGCAGGCTCTACGGCAGATCACAGGGTAGATGCGGAGGTACTGGGCTGTAACCGGAGGATTGAAGAGGTTGGTCACAATGTCTTCATAGTCTGAGTTGCCAGTGTAAACCTGCCAGGAGAGAGGGCAATGGTGAAAGGATGAGACCTTAGGAACAGAGTTGATGGTCTAGAGCAGGGATAGTCAACCTTTTCATAGCTACCGCCCACTAATGCATCTTTCTTGATGGTAAAATTTTCTTACCACCCAGCAGTGCTCAATGGAAGGAGGATTCCGCTTGTGACGTAGAACCCCCTACTGCCAACCTAGAATCCTGAAATGCCCACTAGTGGGTGGTAGGGACCTGATGATAACCCCTGGTCTAGAGTCACATCTGCTCTCTAAAGGGGACATCTTCTTAGGCAGCTACTTCGAAGAGGCAGCATGGCAGAATGGTTAGAATGCTGGCACTTTTTGACAGAGATCATGAGATCAAATCCAGCTCTCACTTCTAGCAAGTTTGTTGTGATTATAAACGTGTGGTGACCTGCATCTATGCAAACTATCCTGAACTCAATTGAGGAATGTTGAAATAGCAACAGAAAATCTGTAGCTCAGTGGCATTGGCCTTACACACAGATGGTGTTGCCAGTTGGTGCAGACAATACAGAGCTAGATGTATCAAGGGATGCGGGTGACACTGTGGTCCAAACCACTGAGCCTCTTGGGCTTGCCAATCGTAAGGTCAGCGGTTCAAATCCCCGCAACAGGATGAGCTCCCATTGCTCTGCCCCAGCTCCTGCCAACCTAGCAGTTTGAAAGCACACCAGCAGAAGTAGATAAATAGGTACCACTGCGACAGGAAGTTAAACGGTATTTCCATGCATTCTGGTTTCCATCACGGTGTTCCATTGCACCGGAAGCAGTTTAGTCATGCTGGCCTCATGACCTGGAAAGCTGTCTGTGGACAAACACAGGCTCCTTTGTCCTGAAAGCAAGATGAGCACTGCAACCCCATAGTCGCCTTTGACTGGACTTAACTGTCCAGGGGTCCTTTACCTTTACCTTTAGATGTGTCAATGGTCCGACTCAGTTTAAGGCAGCTCCCTATGTTCTTTCTACTTCTACTATAGAGGAGTTTGTAGCTTGCAGGAATAACAGAGGGAGCCAATATACAGGAGAAGGAAAACTCTGGTCCTAAACCTCTGTTGTCTTGTGGGATACCAACTCAAACAGTTCTGCTAGCTCACGAAACAAACTTGCTGTAAGTATAATCAGAACAGCTTAAACCAGCTATTTAATTGGGGTGAGGTGGGGGCTGTTCGTGTGCTGGGACCCACACACACACACCAACTCCCCCCCCCCTTTCATGCAGAAGCTAAATCAACTCTTATGTACCTTTATCAGGCTTCCACTGGGACAAGAGAAAACGTTTAAGGTGGGGTGGGGAAGGGTGGGTCTGAGGAATGGCTACTATGCAATGTGTTTCTGATTATCACGCTTAGGGGGGCTTTGTCGGTGCTTGCAGAAAAACTCAAAGAACTTCTGGACTTCCAAATATTCAGCATAGCTTCCTCAACACCTGCATGGGGACAAGTAAGGACCCACCAGGCTCAGCACAGTGAATTAAGCATCATTAGTATTCTCTGAGAAGAGCTAAAATGTTTCTTCTTCCATGGTTGGGAGAGGCTGGAATTGCAGCAATCTAAAGGAAACAGGGAGGGCAGGGCAGCAGAGCCCTCAAGGCACACCTGCCAATTTCAGTTTGTCTCAGGGTTTCCCCCCCCCCTCAAATCTTAAATTCAGTTCTCCACCTTAGTTTGCAAAAGGCAATTTTTAAGTCCTCATGGAAAATTTCTTGCCGCTCATAAGATTCTTTGCAACACCATTTGACAAGCTCAGATATGTTTCAATCACAGTGGATTCTCCTACGATTGCAACTAAAAATGTATGCTGTCCTCAAAACTGTTCCTTTTTTGTAGCAAAAGATGATGCGCTTCAATGGAAAAGACGGCTGGTGGCAGAGAGGAAGCCCATTTTTTTCTAAGCAAGGCATTTGTACAATGCACTGCCCATCTCGCAAGGTCCTCCTACAGTCCAGCTTATGAACCCAGGCCATTTATTCTGTGCAATTTTGCCTAACATAGAGACTAATGCATCCGATGCTAGTCATGGTAAGAGCACTTTCTGAAATCAAAAGGGCATTAATAACCTAGGTCCATTCATTTCAATGGGTCTACTCGGAGTACGGCTAGCATGGGAGTCACTCCACTGTTTTTAGTTTACTAAAAGTAAGTAAAATACACATGCTAAATTTAATCATTCTCTAGGGCAAGAGTTTGGAGGGGGGTTAGGCTGAGGGCCAGATCCCCTCATGGACAACCTTCTGGAATCCACATACGGGGGGGGGGGGGCAAATGAAGATGGGTCGGAGGGGGGGAAATGGGCAAGGAAACTGATGTGTCCTTTGTACATCAGGAGTTCTGTGGGAAATTCAAGCCACTGCACCAATCAAATTTCCAGTTTTGTGGGTCGTGGGTCAGGCATCAGCATCTGAAGCAACTACAAAAAGCGACTGTGGGATGGTGCCAAGCCTAACAACAAAGGCACTGTTTTAGTGGCCTACCTTGGGAGGCTGCTGTTAAGAAAAACAAGTTAATGTATTTTATAAAGCACTTCAGCATCGTTCAGGGGTACAGGTGGCACTGTGGTCTAAACCACTGAGCCTCTTGGGCTTGCCGATCGGAAGGTCAGCGGCTTGAATGCCTGCAACAGAGTGAGCTCCTGTTGCTCTGTCCCAGCTTCTGCCAACCTAGCAGTTCGAAAGGACACCCGTACAAGTAGATAAATAGGTATCACTGCAACGGGAAGTTAAACGGTATTTCCATGCATTCTGGTTTCCATCACGGTGTTCCATTGCACCGGAAGCAGTTTAGTCATGCTGGCCACATGACCCGAAAATCTGGCTCCCTCAGCCTGAAAACGAGACGAGTGCCGCAACCCCATAGTCACTTTTGACTGGACTTAACCATCCAGGGGTCCTTTACCGTTACCATCTTACCATCCACTTTTTTTTTGTTTCTCCACCCCTCAGGCACAGCTGCAGCACCTGCCCCATTTGCTCACCTTGTCATGATCTTGCTCCTCATCCTTAATGTACACAAACTCGCGCCCGTCGAGGCTGTAGGCTACTTTGTAGGCCCGGACATATTCCAGGCGGCCTACGCGGCGTGCACCTTGCGTGGCAAGGCCGGAGACCCTCATCTTCCTCATCAGGTTGACCTGGGGTGAGGAAAAGCAGGCAGAAACTGGATAAACATCTCTGTATGTGTGTGTGTTTGTGTGACTCAACACTAATCAGATGTTTTGTGTGTGGCTTATTTGCCCAACAGCATGCTGGGAGTCACAAAAACAAGCACAGCACATTGAAGCACCCATTTCTCTTTTTACCCCCACCCATATCTATTTATTTAATTTATATCCATTTATATCCCTCCCTCCCAAAGGAGCCTTAAAACATCAGCCTTAAAAACAATGAAAGCAACACAATCCAAGCTATGCTTATTAGACTTATTGGTCACTTGTAACCTAAGAAGGTATCAAAGCAACTTGCATTAAAATACATTACACCATAAAATGGAAGTCGCATTAATGTTTCTATAATTCAAACAAGCTGCCTCAACCGTAACAGCACATTCACCATTATTACATAATCGACTCAGTCTATCAAAGGCCTGTTTCCACCTGGCCCTCCCAGTTTGGGCGAATGCTCCTTGCTTAGTTTTTGGCCTCCCACATTTCAAAGCCCACATTGGACTCGCTGCTTCCAAGCACACCATTACCTGAATCCAAGGGCTTCTGTCATAGTTACTGGAGGTCCAGGCATTCACAATCCCCTTGTTGTTGAGGCGGGCGAGCTCTGGACCCCAGCGCTGCAGGCCAAGGAACCCGTAGTGCACTGAAGAGGCGGCAAGCTGTGTGTTCGAAATGGCTCCTGATTCCATGCCGAGCAAATTTGCACATCCTGGAGGGGGTCACCAAGACCACAGGGAGGAGGGCAGGGAAAGAGGGAGAGAAGAAGAAACTGAAACCATCGCATATTGCTTCCCTGTTAATACCTGCCTCCACTTCCCTCCCCAGCTTCTTCCCCTGTGTCAGCTTTTTGACTGTAAACTCCTTGGGGCAGGGACCTGCCTCTTGCACTCTGCAAAACAACATACACACAGCGAGAGAGAGTTGGCACCCTGCAAACAACAACCACCACACACAGAGAACTGCCACATCAAAAGAGTAGGAGAGCATCAGACTTTTTGGCTGTGAAGTATTTATCAGTCTATATGAAGCAAAGTGGTACTTCAAAGTCTCACGCAGAGACTGTTCTGTGCTTTTATAGAATTTTATTCAGATCTGCACGCACTCAATTCATTCCATACCGTGTTATTTTATTTTAACATTTGTTAAACAAGAAGAACATCCCCTCCCTTTTTAAGAAGCATGTTGCAACCTGCCAGGGAAACATGGCATTATAAGTTTGTTTATGATGTTGCCTTGTGTTACTTTTCATATGGTTCAAACTTTGGTCCTTGGGATGGCTGGATAGCTATATACAAATAAATGTATATAATTTAATCTCGCACACATACTTGCAATCTTGCAATCTTCCCCTCTCCCCCCAAAAATGCATTTCTCCCACATACATTTCTGAAAACACTTTTGCTTCATATGCATTTTGCAAGCCGTTCCCCCCTACATGTAGAATTTGCATGCATTATTTTCTCTAATACAGATGCATTTTTGTGTACACATTTCCCCCCAAGGTACACATTCTTGCGCATACGCTTTGGTTGGAAAAGTGAAGAAGTGAACACTGCGAAGGATAGCTGCATTTTGGTTCCTGCACTGATCTGGAAAGGGCAAATCAGTCAGAAGAATTCGTCTTTCATTCTACTGCATAGTGCTAGTGTGGGGCATTGCACAGGTAGGTCGTTTGTTTGTTTGTGTGTGTGTGTGTGTGTGTGTGTGTGTGTGTCTACACACACACACAAACACACACACACATATATATAAAAATTATATTTATTTATTTTTATTTGCACTGCAAGAGATTAGAGCTTAGTTGGAAGCCATGACTGCTTCACAATGCAGAGGGCACCTTAGCTCACTATTGGCTTATAGAATTTTGCAAGATTTCTGCATGTATACAGGTGATAACACTCAATGCAGAAACTGGGTTATCCATGGGCAGAATTTTATTTTGCGTATACACAATCTTCTATATATTTCTGAATACAAGATGCTGGCGTAAAACAGACTAGGAGCAGGCTCAAATCCCATCCCAGCCATGAAGCTCTCTGAGCCACTTGGAGTCTTCTCAGCCTAACCTACCTCACAGAATAAACTCAAGGGTGGGAAGATAATCAGTGCATGTTGCCTTGAGCTCTTTGAACAGATATCAGTGTAAGCAAATAAACTTCAGTTCATCAACCTGTTTGCAAGCTTCCCCAGGGTCTTCCAGCCGCTAGTTTTCAGAAGCAGACTATTGGGCTGGATCACAAATGGGAGACACCCCACCCCACCCCCAATCTTGATGGATCCCAACTCTCAACAGCCCAACCAGCAAGGCCAATGGTCATGGATGTTGCAAGTTCTAGCCCAACAACATTTGCAGGACCAATGATTCCCCAGCTGTGCTCTAAACGGATCTTGGTCATTTCATCACTACCACCCTCCATACCCGTCACGGAGCAGGAACTTACGGAGTTGGCAGGATTTCCCCAGGTAGGGCGGCATGCACTTGCAGGCATAGTCCCCACTGAGATCCAAGCAGGTTCCTCCATTCTTACAGGGCTGCGAAGAGCATTCGTTCATGTCTACAGCCAAAAGGAAAGAAGAATTGAGTTGCTCGCCCCCAATGCAGCCAAATCAGGATCCCCGTTTGACTAAATACCCAGGCATTTGATGGCTTAAGAATACTGTTCCTAGCAACCTCAAGATTGCTGGATGGAAGCATGCTTCAAATTGTAATTGCTGCTAGAATGTTTTGGTCCGTTTTAGAATTGGCTTGATGTGTTTTTCTCTTGTATATCTATTTGCCTCCCTGCCCTCCTTGGGGAGGAAGGGCAGGATATAAACTCTATCAATGAAAAGAAAACCATAAAAGAAAGCTTTGTTGCATTTGTCAGCCATGTCTTAAGACTGCAAATCTCTGAAGGTCATTTGTGGCCAAACAGAAGATAAGGCAGGGTACCACTGTACTTTTCCTATCTTCGATGCTACTTTTAGTTGCCAAAAGACAGATAAATTGCAATTTTCTTTGCTGAACAGCTGTGACAGTTACCGGCTGAAGCTGTATCTGCCATCAACAACAGACTCACAGAGAAGAGTACGGAGTATGAACAGCAAGTATAGTGCACTGGTTAGAATGTCAGGCTAGGGCTTGCTGGACCAGGGTTCAAATCTCCGCTCTGCCAGGAAGCTAACTGGGTGAGCTTGAGCCACAGTCACAACATCTCACCCTTCATTGCCTCTCAGGGTTGTTGTGAGGGTGAAATGGGGAAAGAGAAGGGACAGAATTGCCACACACAGGAAGAACAAGGATATAGTTTGAGTGTCTCACTTGTACGTCTATAAATCATTTATTGGTCAACACAAATAGAAGTTATTAATACTGCAGCTGTTGCATAAGGGATTATTATTGTAATTGAAATTAATAAGATTTTGGAATGCAGAAATAAAGAGGGAAAGGGAGATATAAATGTAAAATCTGGCCTACTATAAACATGGATGTAATTGCAAGAGGTGGTTGTTGCCCTGCTTGGGGGCGTTCCTAGAGGCACATAGCTACAACTGCTGGAAACAAGGTACCAGACTGATGGGCCATTTGCTCCAAGCCAGCGCGAGCTGCTCTTCCGTTTGCAGCTGCAACTTTCCCAAAGACACATCTCACACTCACTGTTTTCGCAGTGTTTGCCTTCATAGCCCGAAGGGCACTTGCAAAGGTATTCGGTGAAGACGTCACCCCTGTTGGGAACCACCTGGCACTCGCCCCCATTCTGGCAGGGGTTTGGGTGGCAGGCACCTGAAAACAAGTGGTGCAGAAGGAGAAATTAGATGCAAACAAGAACATCTCACAGCCCCTGCTAGATTTAACTATGCAAGAGAAGGTTGACAAACCACCACCTGCCAGAGTTATCAGCGCCCCCAACACACATGCAATTTCATTAGAAATCTGGTTGGCCGCTGTTAGAACAGGGCGCTGGACTAGATGAGCCACTAGCTTGATCCAGCAAGACACTCCTTATGTTCTAAAGAAATCATGTATGTCAGAGCAGCTGGTTTGCAAATGGCAATCGGGATGTGAATATCCTTTCCCAACAAATGAGATGTGCATGTCATTAGCATTGCAAAATATATTCTGAAGTGCAATGGAATAACAATAGCATAATTAGCAGGACTGATGTGCTTGCACTTATTTTAACTCCGCCATTGTTGCAGTAAGCATTTGGGGTCCCAAGGTGGAGAGATTTTGAGACCACTGCAGAACTTGTGTCAGATCAGTCCCTTATCCAATGCCCTATCTACCGTATTTTTCGCTCTATAAGATGCACTTTTCCCCTCCTAAAAAGGGGAAATGTGTGTGTGTCTTATGGAGCGAATGCAGGCTGCGCAGCTATCGCTGAAGCCAGAAGAGCAAGAGCGCAGCAATCCCTCTTGGATAGCCACGCAAAGGCTCTTGAGCGCAGCGGGAGCACTCCTGCCTCTTCGCTCAAGAGGCTTTGCATTGCTTTCTTGTTTCTTGTTTCCCTCCTCTAAAAACTAGGTGTGTCTTATAGAGCGAAGAATAAGGTATTCTGCAGTTTAGTCATGCTGGCCACCATGACCTGGAAAGCTGTCTGCGGACAAACACCAGCTCCCTCAGCCTGAAAGCCACAACCCCATAGTTGCCTTTGACTGGACTTCACCATGCAGGGGTCCTTTTACCTTTTTTACCTATCCTGCATTTTCCTCTCTGGGCTCCTCCAAGAAACTTCACTATTGAGCATTCATCCTGAGTTGGTTTTACTCTTTTTACAGCTTGTGTTGTATTCCATTTTCATTATGCACATCGTTTTGACGGCTTAATGGTAGCCTATAAATTTGTATTAATAATCATCATAAACCATCCTCTGCTTGCTTAAGTTCTAACGATAAACCCCACATTTACCTTTCTCGGTTTCATTGCAATCGATCCCAGTAAAGCCTTCTGCACAGATACAGAAGAAAGGAGATTCGGTGATGCCGGTCAGGCAAGTTCCTCCGTTCTGACACTTGTTCTCTTCACAGAAGTCACCTGGAAAACCAAGGGAGTGAATCAGTGCAAGGCAGCAGCTTTGTAGTGAAGGTCCCCCTTCCCCACCACTTCTGAATCATAAATACCAACGGGGGTCATGATGCTGGTTTGTATGAGGTTCCCATTTCCAACTGTGTCCAGGAGTGGGGGAGGGGTCACAGAAAACATACAGTGGTACCTTGGGTTACATACGCTTCAGGTTACATACGCTTCAGGTTACAGACTCCGCTAACCCAGAAATAGTGCTTCAGGTTCAGAACTTTGCTTCAGGATGAGAACAGAAATCGCGCTCTGGCGGCACGGCAGCAGCAGGAGGCCCCATTAGATAAGTGGTGCTTCAGGTTAATAACAGTTTCAGGTTAAGAACAGACCTCCAGAACGAATTAAGTACTTAACCCGAGGTACCACTGTATTTGAAGAGGGGCCACAGCTCAATGGTACAGCATGTGCTATGAAATAGAACAAAAACAATCCCCAGAAACCATTTTTATCCTGCCTGTTTTTCTAGGGATTATTTAAAGGGGGGAGCATCCTCACAGGCACCGGGAACCTTTGGGCATCCAGACGCAGCTGAACTACAACTCCCATCAGGCACGCCAACACCTAGGGGCTGAAGTAGTTCTGTGGGGGCCATTTTTTTAGGGGGGAGGGCCCTCTCAATGTTCAGAGGGAGTTTGGCTCATCGCAGCATCACGTTGGGCCCCCTCAATCGTCTTGAGAAGATGGCGCCTCTGACTCCCATCATCTTTGGCAACTGGCAATGCTTGCTGGGGCTGATAGGAGTTCAGCAACAAGTAGAACCCTGGTCCGACTGCACGGGCTACCAATTAGTTTCCGTGCCCAATTCAAAGTGCTGGTTTTGACCTATAAAGTGTGTATCTAATATAGCTGTCCGCTTAGAAGTTGGACAACCACCCGCTAACGCGCGGTTGTGGATTTTAAAGATACACTACTGGTTAAAACTTATTTTTTCCCCGGCCGGTTTGGCTCCTTTAACACTCTTAGACACCTTTCATTCTACCTGGAAAGCTTCCCTGTTTGAAAAGATAAGAAGCTTGGGATTCTCCCCGCAGATCTTGATAGCGGCAGGATATGAGAGAGCCAGAAGTCAAGTGCTCCAACGCATTAGGGACATAGAGCTGCAAGGTCATATGGGCAGAATGGATAAACATGCCACAATTAGAGACTTTGGGAGAGGGTTCTCACCCGCAAATTATTTGGCTGATTTACAAATACCTAAGTACAGACGCTCCTTTACCCTGGCTAGATTTAACGTCCTGCCCTCTGCCCTGCTGCTAGGCAGATATGAGGGCAAACCATGTGAGTCACGTGTTTGCCCATGTGGCTCATCGGAAGTAGAAACAAGTCTGCATGTACTGCTGCACTGTAGTTACTACGAGGATCTACGCCTGACCTTTATTGCCCCAGTTCTACAAAAGCTTAAAAATGTACCAGAACTCCAACGTGTGAGAGCCTTGGTAGAGGATAAGGTTCCTGAAATTACGATCAATGTTGCCAAATTCTGTGTAGCCGCTATTAGGCGTAGGAAACAAGAGCTTGCCAATGTCAATATGCAGGCAAATACTTAATTCTATTCATGCTGCCTAATTTTAAATTGCTGTTATGGCCTAATCTGCATTGAAATCGTCCTTTGTTTTTTTTCTGGTGTTATGCTTCGCTGACTAGCCGTACGAGTTAATCTGGTCTGTGACCGTTTAATAAAATTTGATTTGACCTATAAAGCCTTAAACGGCTCAGGACTGCAATACCTCAAGGACCACCTCTTCCCATTTGACCCTACCCGGTGTCCCTGAGGTCCTCCTTCGTGTGACCCCCCCCATGAAAGGTTCGGAGGGTGGCAACACAAAAACGGGCCTTCTTTACAGTGGCTCCCCATCTGTGGAATGCTCTCCCCAATGAAGTTCACCTGGCAGCTTCATTATACACCTTTAGGCGCCAGGCAAAAATGTTCCTTTTTTATCCAGGCCTTTGATTGCTCTGATTGACATCCTATGCCCTTTTAAAAAGTGGCTCTTTGGGGGGGGGCGTTATTGGGTTGTTCTTTTTATTCTGATTATGTAAGTTGTGGTTTTTATGTTTATCTTTTCTCTGAACCGCCCTGAGACTTCCGGGTATGGGGTAGTATATAAATTCAATAAAATAACAGCAACAATAACAATAACTAGGTCAAATGTTTCCCACACCTGGTGTAGCAGAAATACCATAGTTAACTATGTGCTCTGTGTATACTTAAGTACATTAGAATAGCCTGCTGAATTAGGTCCATCTATTCCAGCATCCTGTTTTCACAGAGGCCAAACAGATGCCTAGGGAAGCTATGTTGAAGCACTGGCTGGGACGCGGGTGGCGCTGTGGGTAAAAGCCTCAGCGCCTAGGGCTTGCCGATCGAAAGGTCGGCGGTTCGAATCCCCGCAGCAGGGTGCGCTCCCGTCGTTCGGTCCCAGCGCCTGCCAACCTAGCAGTTCGAAAGCACCCTCGGGTGCAAGTAGATAAATAGGGACCGCTTACTGGCGGGAAGGTAAACGGCGTTTCCGTGTGCTGCACTGGCTCGCCAGATGCAGCTTTGTCATGCTGGCCACGTGACCCGGAAGTGTCTCCGGACAGCGCTGGCCCTCGGCCTCTTAAGTGAGATGGGCGCACAACCCTAGAGTCTGTCAAGACTGGCCCGTATGGGCAGGGGTACCTTATTCCAGCATCCTGTTTTCACAGAGGCCAAACAGATGCCTAGGGAAGCTATGTCGAAGCACTGGCTCGCTTCACAGTTTTTCATGCATCGTGATTTTTGCACAGCACACACACGCACATGATGATTCGCAACATATTGCCAGGTCAAAAATTATGAAACCGGTATCACAATATGGACTTTAAACCGGTTTTGGGCGATGTTACATTGCCTAGCTCTAGTCATCATTGTGATAAGAATTTTATGGTCTTAGATATATGGTAATGTTCATAAGCGTACCAATCAAGCACGTACATAGATCAGCACAGGAAGACCGACCTGGAACCATTTTGATTCCTAAACTGAGCAAATGTTTTCTCTGCACGGTCAAAGTGGGAAACCTCCCATTGTCTCTTTCCTCACAAATCCTGTCTTAAGGGCACATTTAAGATATGAATAGGGTGTGAGCCTGTGACGTGGCCCAGGAACTAAGTATTTATCATTACAAAAGACTGGCCAGGCTACCCAGGCAATCCAATCAAGTAACCTGCTAGACAGGAGATAAACAAGGACAGGAGAAAAACAATATTCAAATTTCTGTTTAGACCGCCTTTTCTGCGATGTAGGTATGATGTATCTGAGGGGTGGTCTTAGGTTACACCCCTTCTGTGATGTATGTATGATGTTTCTGGGGGTGGTCTTGATCTACAGGGTGGCAATTTCAAAAGCCCTTGCACGCCCTTTTTCTGGGTTCCTCCTCTCTCCTGCGGGTGAGGGGAGCACCCTGTTGCAACAGATCAATAAAGATCAAGCTTACTAGCTGCTTTGCTTCTCAATATTCTCTGGCTGGCCTCTGTTATTCTCTCCTACCAATAGGGAACCTATGTAAGGACTCTATATGGGCTCTTGGATACCCCATAAGGGAAAAGGGCAATTTTTGTTTACATCATCTTGCAGAAGTGAATCCCACAGTTTAACTATGTATGGAGAGAAGAAGTACTTTCTCTTTGAAGAATTCCTTTCATTTTGCCTCTTCTGAATCTCCGCTGTACAGGACCCAAGGCAGATCCTCCAAAAATAGCCTCCAGGCTCCTTGTTTGCTGGGGTAGGGCTTTAACGTCCATGGCAGAGAGATTTCATTAGCTTAAGCTACTCCTCCCAGCATTATTGCTCGTAAGTCTTTTTATAGCAGAAGTCCCTGGGGTTAATCTCACTTCCTAACACTCCACTCCTCCAACAGGCTAAGAAGAAACCAGGCTCCAAACTGTGTTCAGAGGTGCATGGGCAGCTCTCACAGCCCAGTCTGGGAAGGGAAAATAAAAAAAGCAACAGAGCTCAGGCACTGCCTGTGCTGTCGCCCTGGCTGGTGCCAGATGACCTCATCTTCCATCAATGCACTGCCACGAGCTACAGCCAGGGAGGAAGGGATGGCCATAGGAATCTGAGATGTCGCTTCCGATCTGACTTGCTCCCAAACAGACAGGAGTACTTAGCTGCCCTCTGTGTCTCTCTGCCCTGCCTTTTGGACAATTAATGCAACTGAGAGCCAGGTTCCCGTGGAGTGGAGTGGCCAAGTTACTACAGTGGTACCTCAGGTTAAATACTTAATTCGTTCCGGAGGTCTGTTCTTAACCTGAAACTGTTCTTAACCTGAAGCACCACTTTAGCTACTGGGGCCTCCTGCTGCTGCCGTGCCGCCGGAGCACGATTTCTGTTCTCATCCTGAAGCAAAGTTCTTAACTTGAGGTACTATTTCTGGGTTAGCGGAGTCTGTAACCTGAAGCATATGTAACCCAAGGTACCACTGTACAAAAACAAGAACAACACTGAGCGTCTTCAGTGAAAGGAGGTGGCTGAACAGAAATGTATTAGCAATCAGCAGGGATGCGTGAATGCCAGAGTTTTGCAAAAGGGTAAGAAAAAAAAATTCAGAATCCAGGTTCCAGAGAACCCTTTTTTTCCTGCTCAGTGAACCTCTGAGTTTTACTGAATTAACTTTTACTCAGAGTTCCAGGGGTCAGCAAGCTTTTTCAGCAGGGGGCCAGTCCACTATCCCTCAAACCATGTGGTGGGCTGGACTATATTTTGAAGGGGGGGAATGAATGAATTCCTATGCCCTACAAATAACCCAGAGATGCATTTTAAACAAAAGCACACATTCTGCTCATGTAAAAACATGCTGATTCCCAGACTGTCCGCTAGCCGGATTTAGAAGGCGATTGGGTCTGATCTGGCCCCCAGGCCTTAGTTTGTCTACCCATGGAATTGACTCATCATACTTAATGGGCATTCATTTCAGTTGGTCTAAAAAAGTTAGTTGAATACAACCCGAAGTTTTCATTTAAAAACAACTCACCATCACCACCAAGTTTCTAACCCTTAAAAGGCTGGGAAAATAATATTTGGCTGTATTGAGGGTAGGCAACGTCCCAGAAATTTCAGAAGCCAAGTAGAGGTGGTTTCAGAACCTGGCATTCTGGGACAGATGCCAGGGCCACAGCAGGAGAGCTGTTAATGCCTGCTCTGGGGCTACCTTTAAGGGAGGGTAAATTCATGCATCAATGCTTCAAGCAATCCTGCAGCTGAGGTTGGTGGGAGCAAGAGTTTAACAACAACTAGATCTACCTTCCCTGATCTGCTTTGGACTCCAATGCCCATCAGCCCTAGCCAGCATTGTCATGGTCAGGGATGATGGGAGCTTTCATCCAAAACCCCTGGAGGACCAGTGTTAGAAACCAGTGGCGTAGCGTGGGGGGTGCAGGGGGGGCCGGCCGCACCGGGCGCAACATCTGGGGGGGCGCGCTCGCACTCGCAGCTCTCTGCCCCTACCTGGCCCACTCACTCTCTCTCACTGCAGTGCTGGCTGTGCGAATCCGATCCGAGCCGCCGGGTCGCCGCCCACTGTGGAGGGGGGGTGCCAGGCATGCAGTGCGGAGAGAGAGCGAGGGACTATCTGGGGGAGGGACAGTGCAGCGGGAGGGGGGTGCAAATTACTTGCCTTGCCCCGGGTGCTGACAACCCATGCTACGCCACTGTTAGAAACCCAGATAGGTATCTATGCTAATCACCAAGCAGCACCTTAAACCTAGGTTATGGTCACCCCAACAGAATGTCTAGGCACCATTCCACTGGGATGAAGTTTTCATTGTTGTTGTTTATTCATTTCATTTCTACAGCACTTTATATTTTAAAGAAAAAAATCTCAAAGCAGTTCACAACACATTAAAATATCAAATAAAACAATCCAGAATACTGTAAAACAAAGTCAAGCATCAAGGAAAACAATGTGGGGAGCAACTTCTAAAACCTCAGAAAGTGTCAGGAAGATTATCCGCGGGATGTTCAGCAAAACTGGAGCATGTGTGATTACATAGCTTCCAAACATGTCCATCATGGTACTTTGTGAATTGCCTGTCTCGAACCGCCATCCATAGTCAGACACATTTAATTTCCCTGTCCAGACACTTTAACTACCCCTGTCTCCTTCTCCCTCCCAGATCTGTTCTTCTTACTCGTGCCCAAATTCTCTGATAAGCAAAAGACCCCCATTTGACAGTTCCCATCTTCTACTGATGAGCAACTTCCTCCAACCCAGTTACAGAGCGCTTGACACATTCCCAGCCCATTGAGGAGTTTCTGAGATTCCTGGCTACATCTTCAGAGGCGGCTGCTCGAGTAAAATACAGCCTGAACACTGCTGTTCTGTCCACCTTTTGGTTTAATAATGTATAATTTGACATGAGCTTCATTCACAAAGAACGGTTTCTCATTCATAAAACATATTCTCTCTCATGAAAAGGTTATGAATTGAGCTTCTCTGGGTGGGGGGGACATGCAGCATTCACCCTCAATTTATAGCAGAACCAATTAATTTCCCTGGTGTGTTCCTAATAGGACAGGCATTAACTAGGTCTCTGCACAGCTCTGCAAGCCGCTTACTATTTCAAGGAAGAGGCTAGAGCAGAGGAGAAAGTCGACAGCGTGCAAAGGAAAAAGTAGTTTTAAAGGTCTGTGAACTCCTGCTACAATTTCTGTCACAATGGAACTCCAAGTCAAAAGGTGGAATATAAATACCCTAATAATAAAATAACATCTTCATTCCAGGAAGCTGTCTTTTTGCAGTTGCTTTTATACTTGTAATTTTGATGTCTGCCTTTATTTGTTTGTGGACTGCCTAAGCAGTTCTTCAGGAAATGAAAGTGGTATATCAACCCTTTTAATCATTAACATCTGAAGCTAGACAGGCCAGTGACCTGACTTGGTATAACATGGTTTTTGAAGTCTCTACAAGTCTCAGGTTCAATCCCAAACAATTCCAATTAGAAAGGACAGGTAGCAGGCAATTGTCATAGGAGAGAGA
Source organism: Podarcis tiliguerta (assembly GCF_965153285.1). Lineage (NCBI taxonomy): Eukaryota > Metazoa > Chordata > Lepidosauria > Squamata > Lacertidae > Podarcis > Podarcis tiliguerta. Next base: position 18,830,654 of record NC_139547.1, on the reverse strand, counting down.
GTCGCACCAGAAATCCTTCAGAGCTGCTGCCAATCTGAGTATGCGTTATTATTTCTTTTATTTATTATTGACATGTCTAAGCAGCCCCAGAGCGAGAGGTCTCTGGGCAGTGGTGTAGATACAAATGGCTTAAAATCTCATGTGCCCCCTCCATGGGAGATCTGGATGAAAACAGGGCCTTTTTAGTGGTGGTTCGCCACTCACAGAATGCTCTCCTGAAGGATGCTTGCCTGGCACCATCATTACATATTTTAGGTGCCAGGCTTTTCTGCTAGGCCTTGGGCGAGTGGGATGTTTTAATCCTGCCTTGTAAAAATACAGTTGATTAAAATTTTGTTTGCTTTTTGTAATAATAATTTATAAAGGGACTAGTAAATTTAAATAGCAACAAGTATAATATAAAACAGAGTAGATTGTACTAGCCTAGATGAACAAGAAGCCTGATCTGGTACAAGGCAGTGTCATATCCTACATGTCGTCTGTTCCTTTTGAATTATGGTGCTGGAGGAGACTCTTGAGAGTCCCATGGACTGCAAGAAGATCAAACCTATCCATTCTGAAGGAAATCAGCCCTGAGTGCTCACTGGAAGGACAGATCCTGAAGCTGAGGCTCCAATACTTTGGCCACCTCATGAGAAGAGAAGACTCCCTGGAAAAGATGGAGGGCACAAGGAGAAGGGGACGGCAGAGGACGAGATGGGTGGACAGAGTTCTCGAAGCTACAAACATGAGTTTGACCAAACTGCGGGAGGCAGTGGAAGACAGGAGTGCCTGGTGTGCTCTGGTCCATGGGGTCACAAAGAGTTGGATATGACTATAAACAACCAAGGGTCCTCTTTAGGGAGTCCCTGCAGAATAAAAAGGTTGCTCCCACACCCATTGGTGCTCCTTTATATTCTTTTCCTTTCCCCCATTCTGACTGCTGTGAAGAATGTTTGTGTCCTTTGATTAGCTACTGTTTAAAAACCAGCTCATTCCATTTGGCCCTGATAAACAAACCAGCAAACAATGGAAAGGGGGAAACATATCTTCTGGCTGGGATAAGAAACTATTGTCTGCTTGCAGAGGGAAGGATTGCCTAATGATTAAAAGAATACTATGTGTCTGCATCGGGACTGTTGGGTCAGAACCAATTCCCAATTATCACTTCACTCACTGTCAGGAGGCAAGGAAATCGGATGAGAAACACAATCATGCCCCCATGTGTGAGAACAATGTGTCTGTCTCCCAGAATCAGAAGTGCCTGGGGAAAAACAGGATTTCTTTAAGGCTAGAGAAGAGGGGAAAGTAGACAGTGTGCAAAGGAAAAATTGAGTTTTAAAGGGTGACTCTCCTGTCTGTGACAATGGAATTCCAAGTCAAAAGGTGGGATATAAATACCTTAATAATAAAATAACATTTTCATTCCATTCATCTTGCCTGGAACTGGAATAGCCCCAATTCCTGTTGCATACCTCTCCCTTATGTTTCATGACCCCCAAATAAAAGCCTAAATCATTCCTAGAGAGTTTTGATTTGTTGGGAAGAGTAGCATTTTCTGTACTCTTGACTCTAAATCGCTTGGCAGAAGGAATGAGAATTATTTTTGCAGGGGCATCACTGATTGAAGGTGGCTTAGGTCACATTCACACCATACATTTAAAGAACATTTTACGCCCACATCTTCCTTCAAAGAACCCTGGGAACTGCAGTTTGTCCCTTGCAGAACTACAATTCCCAACAACCTTGACAGGCTACAGTTCCAAGGATTCTTTTGGGGAAGCAATATACTTTAAATACCCTGTGGGCCTGATAGTAAAGTAAAGGGTAAAGGGACCCCTGACCATTAGGTCCAGTCGTGACCAACTCTGGGGTTGTGGTGCTCATCTCGCTTTATTGGCTGAGGGAGCCGCCGTACAGCTTCCGGGTCATGTGGCCAGCAGGACTAAGCCGCTTCTGGCAAACCAGAGCAGCGCATGGAAACACTGTTTACCTTCCTGCTGGAGCGGTACCTATTTATCTACTTGCAATTTAACATGCTTTTGAACTGATAGTTTGGCAGGAGCAGGGACAAGGTCGCGGGGATTCGAACCGCCGACCTTCTGATGGGCAAGTCCTAGGCTCTGTGGTTTAACCCACAGCGCCACCGGTGTCCCATCTGCCAAATATCAGAGGCTGCTCCCCTATTCACCCCTATATTTTGGTGTGGCGAGTGAGTGGGGGACCTTTATCACCAACGAAGGGGGCTGGATGGCCCAGAGGTTGCCATATGCGGAAGTTAGAATTTTAAAAAGGAAAGAAAACAAGAGGACAGACTGCACCAACAGCAGAATCCACTGGGATTTTCATTCATGCAGAATCCATTCTAATCCCTTTCAGCTACATACATCTCTGCACCTCCACCGTCCTGAGTTCCGGGTTGTTGTTTTTTCCCTCCTCCAACAAAGACTTAGAAGTGCTGACTCTGCCCTAAAGTGCTAAGGAGAGAGGAGGCAGATAATGCTTAGCTCACTGTTGGGTTCAGGCCCGTACCCATCACAGCCCTGCAGTAAGCATTTAAACAGTCTCCTCCCCACTGTCACCATCAATCAGAAATATAAATATGCTGTGTTCTCTCCTCCAGCAGTTGCCTTAGGAACCAGGTAAAACCATGGAAGAAAAAATCCCCGATTCTGACCACACAAAGGAGCATTGCCAAATGTGGGAAGAGATGTTACAAGGAACATATGCCCTCAACTTCCTCATTCTATTGCTAACTTGTTTTTTTATCCTGCTCTCCTTTCAAGATCGGCATACTGCACATGATTCCTTCCCATGCATGCACGTTATGTCCTCACAGCAACCCTGTTAGGTAGGCTAGGCTAAGACTGTAGGCTGTTGGCCAACAGTCGGTTAATGAGGTTCAGGGCCAAGTAGGATTCAACCCCAAGTCTCCCTGACCCAAGTCCAACAGCCTATCCACTAGAAAAGGAGTGAGCAAAATTCAGGCTTGGAGAATATGCTTTGTTGTTGTCGTTTTTACTATGTACCCAAGGTCCACCCATGGGAAACTGGAGCAAAAGAAATGCATATAAAATTAAATAATTCTAAGCCCAAGTGTTTGCTCCAAGTACCAAAACCGAATGGAGCTCACAGTCCTTGCAAACAAAAAATCCCAGGTTTCCTTTCAGCAGTGTTAATCGGGAGTCATTTGGTTGCTACTAGTACTATAAGCAATTGGGAATCTGACTCCTTGCGAATGAGGTGATCACCAGCCACTATCATATCCACAGCCTTGTCTGCACTACACATTAAAGCTGTATCATACCACTTTAATTGGTCGTGGCTTCCCCCAAAGAACCCTGGGAAGTGTAGTTTGTTGAGGGTGCAGAGTCATTAGAAGATCCCCTATTCAGTTAGCAGAACTACCATTTCCAGAGTGCTTTAACAACCAATCCCTCTTCTCAGGGAACTCTGGGACTTGTAGCTCTGAGAATGAAAATAACAAACTACAGTTCCCAGGATTCTTTGGGGGAAATCACAGCTGTTTAATGCTTTAAAATGCATAGTGCAGATGGGGCTCAGATCTCCCCTCGCCCCATCGCTGTACTATATTATATTGGCTGTTCAAGGCCTATTTACCATGGATAGGGCTTAAGAACAATATGATGCTTACATCCCAATCCTGAAAGCAATTGTTTGGAATTCCTTTTCAATGAGCTTAATAGGGAAGAGGCACAGTTCAGTGGTAGTGCATCTGCTTTGCAAGCAGAAGGTTGCTGGTTCAATCCCCAGCAACTCTATGTATGGCTGAAACCGTGGAGAAGCTGCCAGCCAGAGCAGACAATACTGAGCTAGATGGGCCAATGATTTGACTCCACCTGAGACAGCTTCCTGGGTCCCTATGTACTTATTTGTTTATATTCCAATACACAGCATCTTCACAACAGTCCTGCGAGGTAGGTTAGGCTATGAGAAAGCGACTGGCCTAAAGTCATCCAGGGCACACTTCGGAAAGAGGTGACATTTCATACTCAAGGCAACTGAGAATACCTCCATGGTGAGCAGAAAAGGAGTTGAATTATTTTGCAAGAAGTAGTAGTTTTTACTTTCAGACCATCACTTTAGCCCAAACTTACACATAAAGCTAGAATATGTAAAAATGGAATGTTAACCAGGTGGAAAGTTAAAGCTATAATATATTAAGATCAAGATTAAGATAAAGGTAAAGAGGGAAAGGATTTGCTGAATAAATAAATTGAATTGGAATACAAAAAGGGGAGGTCCGAGAAACAAGGAAATGCAAGATATGTCATGAAGGATTGAACTGTTTTTAATGGTTTTTTACTTTTGTATTTTTCTTTTTTTATTTTTCTTTCTGTGAAAATCTCAATAAAATATTATTATAAAAAAAAAAACTTACACATAAAGCTAAACCAAAGCAAGGCTTAGTGCAAGCAAGCAGGTTCCCTGACTGAAGGGACTTTTGTTTTTATTGTGCATTTCGTGTTTTCATATTGTGATTTTATGTTGCAACCTGAGACCTGCGGGTATAGTGCAGTATACAAATTTAATGAATAACCAATAAATAAATAAAAGATCACTGTGACAATACTCCTCCCCAATGCCGCTGCCCTACAAGGGATGAAGCCATGGTTTGGCATATTGTTAAAACCCAGACTTATGGTTTGTCTACTCTAGATAAAGCGGTAAGCCAGGAACACACCTTGGTTAAAGTGCATGGTTTGTCTGGAGCGAGACAAACCATGGGGCCAAAATCTGGATGCAACGTTAAGCCAAACCATGGTGCCTTTAAAGCTATAGGAGCCTCAGTCTGGAGGTGCACATCTAGGTAAAACGTACAGAGAGCGGCTTCCAAGTAAGATTAACCCTTGTGAGGGGCCACTGCTCAGAGGTAGGTAGGGCTGGGAGAGACTTCTGCCTCAAAGTCCAGAGAACCATTGCCAGCCAGTGTTGACAAAACTGAGCTAGACAGAGCAATGATCTGACCGGTTATGGAAGCAGCTTCCTATGTCCCTAAGCTCCTTTTGGAAATGAGTCACTGCACTGATCCAGTGTCTTCCACATCCCCACAAAAGCCTACCGACATCTTGCCCACACGCACCCAAAAGGACCCTTGGGAGATTTATGAGGAAGTCCCTTAAACCAAACATGCACACGTACCTAAGTCCTGGAAATAGGTCGGTATAGAAGGAGAACAAAAATACCTCTCTAGCACCAAGTTTTAAGAAAATAGGTTACTTATCCCCAAAACAACCCTGTGAAAGCCTAGAGCAGGCCCCCTTAGGCTCTCCTTTCACTTTGATTTCCACAGACCAGTTCCTGTGGGAAAATATGGTGCCTATTTTCCCACATTGCAAAATGTTACGTCTGATGATCCCCACATCAAGTCAAGGTTCAGAGGGTGGGGAAAGAGAGCACAGCCTTACTCTTTGCGTTGACCCCACTAGCTATTGTTCGTAAAATGTTACTGAGGAACGATACAGATAGGGTAAAACTGGGCGAGTCAGAGGCTTGTGGATTTCACTAGCTCCCTTTCCCTTCCCCCACCGTTTCCCTCCACAATTTGAACACAGGGCCTGCTTCTCTAAACTTCATAACCAGGTCTTCCTCTTAGAGCTTGCCAAGGCTAAATCCCCCAAAACACAGGCAGGGAGGAGAAGAACCATAAAAATAAAGCCAGGACTTAGCGCCGCCCGCCGCCCCTGGCGAATCCATCATTGCGCACAGAGCCTCTCGAGCATGTGCAGAGCGCTTTTCCCTAACCCTAAGCAAACGGCATTCCAACCCAACGCGTAAACATACCCTGCTTGTGCGTTCGGCTGATCTTTTCAAATGGGCATTTCGCGATCTCACGGCGCTTTAACGCGAGTTTCGTGCAAGGATTTGGTCGGCAGCGAAGGAACAAATCGAGAGGGGCTGGGCTGCAAACGGATTTAAAGCCAGGGCAGCTTCGCCTTCGAGGCGCCCCGCGCGCAATTTAAGAAGGGCTCCCCACCCACCACCTCCAGTAGCCAAAAACCAGGCAGGGAAGCGAGAGAAGGGAAGGGAAAATCAGCGCTGCCTACTCACCGCTGACAGCAACCAGCAGACAGAAGGCGAGGAGAGGCCCCAGCAGGAGCTGCGAGGAGCTGGGTCCCTTCATGGTGCGTCGTTCCCCTGCGGGGCTGGGCTGGGCTGAGCGCGCCTCCCGTCCCGTCTCGTCCTGCTCCGCTGAAGCTCAGCAAGTTCTGCCGCCTGTTTGTGTTCCTGCTCCGCACAGGCGAATGACTCAGTGCAGCCCAAGGCAGAGAGCGAGCCCGCCCCCTCTTTCCCTTAAGGCTCAGCCTGCCAATTACGCCCCGCCGCCACGTGCTCCGGCTGTCGAGCCAATGGCGAGCGGCGTCGGAAGGAGCAGGAGCAACAGCAGCGCAAAGGAAAGCCATTTGGCCCATTTGGAGGGATGGGTGAGCGGACCGGGATGGGCTGCTGGGCGCCTAGACGCCAACATTTGGCTAAGCGCAGTCGTGCTTGAAATAGGGTTGCCACCTTTGTTCTGGTATAATACAGGACAGGGTAGGGTGGGGGGCCCCAATTTATTTATTTTCCATCTGATGCGCAGTGATTTCAAAGCAAACCATTATGATCGATTGCTTTTTATTTAAATAGTTTTTATTTGATTTTACAAATTTGTTCACATTCCAAATCACAAATAATAAAAACTACACAAGATTCTTCCGAATCTTGAGACTTCCCTCCTCCCCTCCATGGGTGCTTTAGTTAACCTTTTCAGCTGCATATTATAAGTCACTCTAATTTTTCGGTTCTCCATTGTGTCCAAAGTCTATGTAACATTACGTGAGTTATTTAAGACCTGCTAAAGAGTTCAAATGCTTACAGTAGTCTCTCAAGTATAGTATAATTTTTCCCCATTCTTTGTTAAAGTTTTGAACCTCCTGGTTTCTGATTTTCCTGGTCATTTTTGCCATCTTTGCATAGTCCAACAACTTGGTCTGCCATTCCGCTCTGGACCTTATTGTCTTTCCAACTGCAATAGAAAGACATTATGATCTATTGCAGCCTAAGAGGGTGGCCCCTCTGGAATTTGTCACACACCTACAGGCACACATGAATTTGTAGATCTGTCTGTGCTTGGTTACCCAGAACTTAAATACACTCTTTCAAACACATGAATTTGGAGAGGATCCCTAACTTGGCAGAGAGAGAGAAGACTTGAAATACAGGACAAAGGTGCCTCAATACAGGATGCAGCATTTTACATTGAAATATGGGACAATACTGTATTTATACATAACAGGTGACAACCCTACTTAGGTTTGCCATGGCACCTTATAATACTAGCATTAATTATAATTCGTTATAATACCACTGTGCTGTAGTGTTTAGAGTGTCAGACTAGGACCTAGGAGACGAGGGTTCAAATCTCCACTTGGCCATGAAGTTCACTGTGTGACCTAAAGCTAGTTGCTCACCTAACTGACAAGGTTGTTGTGGGGATTAAATGAGGAAGGGGAGAGGAACACCCAAGCCGGCTTTTTGGAGTGCTGCAGGAATTTATGTAAAGGTGGGGAGCAGTGGCGTAGCGTGGGTTGTCAGCACCCGGGGCAAGGCAAATAATTTGCACCCCCTAACCCGTGGATTTGCGCCCCCCAACCCTAACCCCCAGATGTTGCGCCCGGTGCGGCCGGCCCCCCCTGCACCCCCCACGCTACGCCACTGGTGGGGAGGTTGCGCCTCTAGCAGGTACCATGCACACACAGCCCGACTACCAAAATCAACACAATCACTTCAGCAAATGTCCCCACAAAACACTTCGTCACAGTTTTTCCTATCAAAGCACCTCTGCTGCACATTACCAAATGTAACAATCTGGAACAACAGATACAATCTTGCTTGAAATGTATATAGGAAGTGCAGTGTAAGCGATGGAAGTCAATCAATGGAATTTTATTAATATTTTCATATTGAGATACTTGCAGAATAAATTTGGAATAAATTATTCCAACTTTTCTTCTTTTCTCTCTCTATTTTTTCCTCCTTTTTTCTTTTTTCTCTTCCTATTTTTTTCTCTTTTGTTCTTTATATATGTGTGTGTGTGCTTATCTGAAATATGTATGTATGTATGTATTTGCAAAATTTTGCTTATATTTTGTAATCATTATGTTAAATAAATTAATTTGTTTTTTAAAAAAACCAAATGTAACAATTCACTGATAAATGTATCTACATACTGACTCACTGGGAAAACTTTAGAAAGTCATATAAAATCGCTCCAGTATGGATTTGCACCATTCCAACTTTCTTCTGTTCAGGAAAGGAACGAATTGTGAAGGGGGGGAGGCTGGGATGTGGGCAGCCATAATCCCTGAAACCTGGGATCACGTGCACAGCAGCCTCTTGCACAAGAGATAATCACTGGCATCCTGGCAAATGGGGGTCAGACAGGCAGTCATCCCACAGACAATGGCAAACCATCCAGGAATGGATTAGGTTCTTGGTCAGGACAAAGAGGTGTGATTAACTTGGCCTTGGAAACCAGGAACTTCTTTTGTCTTACTTGATGAGTGTGAGGTTGAGGTCAAGGGAAGGATAGGGACAAACCTGATGCTCAGGTTTCTGTCACCAGACCCTCCCAAGCTGTGATGTATTTGTGATGGTGTGGGTATCTTTGTAAAACTGATAAAAGTAAGAGTCATCCTTTGTTCTGGGCTTCTTCCTGCTTCTACCATGTGGTTAGTGGAAGTCCTGTTGCAAGAGTCTATAAAGAACAGGCCTACTGGCTGCTGTTTTGCTCCTCTATTTCTAGCTGGTGTCTTTGGTATTCCAAGTGAACCACAAAATTTTCCTATAACAGGAGGAAATGGGAAGTTAGAAATTCAATAGCAAATAAATAAAATGGAAAATGTATATAGGAAGTGCACTGTAAGCAATGGAAGTCAATCAATGAAATTTTATTATTATTTTCATATTGAGATATTTATCGAATAAACTTGGAAGGAATTCTTCCAACTTTTCTTCTTCTTTTTTTCTCTTTATTTTTTCTTTTCTTCTTTTCTTCTCTTCTGTTTCTTTTTCATATATACGTGCTTATTTGAAATATATACGTATGTATTTGTAATATTTTGCTTATATTTTGTAACAATTATGTTAAATAAACAATAAAATTATTTTTAAAAAAACAAGTAAATAAATAAAAAGGGGCCTCCAGGGTCATTGGATCAAGCTAAATGGTGGAAGATTCGGAAAAGACAAAAGGAAAGAATTCTGTTGAATTTGCTCCCACAATATGCAGTGATGGGCCCCGACTTGGATGCCTTTAAAAGGGGATTAGACACATACAGTGGTACCTCGGATTAAGTACTTAATTCATTCCGGAGGTCCGTTCTTAACCTGAAACTGTTCTTAACCTGAAACACCACTTTAGCTAATGGGGCCTCCTGCTGCTGCCGCGCCACCGGGGCATGATTTCTGTTCTCAACCTGAAGCAAAGTTCTTAACCTGAAGCACTATTTCTGGGTTAGCGGAGTCTGTAACCTGAAGCGTATGTAACCTGAGGTACCACTGTACCACTCAAAGGTTTCGCAAGCAATGAACACCTTATCCATAGAAAGAAATATGCAACAAAAGCATGATAAATACAACAGACCAATCATCAAAACAATGTCAGATAGCAATATCAAGGAAATGAAAAACACACGAGCTGATAGCGGCCTACTTACACAATGAATCCACCAAGATCTAATAGTTATCAACTGATCCAGGACTGTATCACTTAACCCAGTGTGCAATGTCATGTGTGCTGTTGTGAATTCTGGTTAGTCCTTGGTTTTATCTATAGCTCCATTTTGGTGGGTGGGTGGGCTTTGATACGGAGGCGCTCAAGAATAAGTGTTGCGTTAGCAGCTGATGCCATCGTGGGAGTCATAAGCCGAAAGGGATATTGGGAAAGGAACCATTGTCTTTATCTCTATTTATCATGGCAAATACTAGTCATTCTTTGGGCCTTCTGTCTCCTGCTCGGAAGAGCTGGCTGACAGGGTGGTAGATATCAGACACCAGCAAATCCTGGATAACATGAGAAGGTAACCGGAAATGAAACAGACGGGTTTGTTAGTCTGTTTTTGGTATGGTATGCAGCAGGCTAATGAATTGTGTAAAGATCTTAGGCAGGGGCGAAACTAGGCTTTATTTCAGCTGGGCCAAAGACCCAGTTTGGCACTCCCCACCACATGCACATTTGTGTACATGCGCATGCAGTCTAGGAACCTCTGGAGGTTTCATCTGGGGCAAAACCCCCAGCTAGCCCCCTGTAGCTACAGAACTATTTCATGTACAGTGGTGCCTTAGGTTAAGTACTTAATTCATTCCGGAGGTCCGTTCTTAACCTGAAGCTGTTCTTAACCTGAAGCACCACTTTAGCTAATGGGGCCTCCTGCTGCTGCTGCGCCGCCGGAGCACGATTTCTGTTCTCATCCTGAAGCAAAGTTCTTAACCTGAAGCACTATTTCTGGGTTAGCGGAGTGTGTAACCTGAAGTGTATGTAACCCAAGGTACCACTGTATTAGATTTTTTTAGTTTTTCGCCTCTGAGAGTGGGTCAACCTGACAGAATAAGCTAAAACATGCAAACATGTTCCAGGCTGTGGGAGTAAAACGTGCCAATTTTAATTTTATTTTTTTAAGGGTGCCCAAAACACTGCTTTGAGAGATGCGGTTCATGGGTTTGGAAATACCCTTGGGGAAATAAAAAAGCAGAGCAAAAGTCATTGAGCCATACATGATCAAAGGGCAAAAAAAGGCATGCCAAGAGCTGTGTGTACTGTAAAGCACCAGTAGCCAGGGACTTTTCCCAGATGTTGGCAAGCTCTTCTAATTTAATTTCCTCAAATATGTGATTGTGATGCGTTTGTCTCCTGACAAAGCTGAAATAAGCAGCCAAGTGTCCAGACAACTTATTTTTTTCTCCTGATGAGGGTTATGTTAGGTTGTGGGTGAACATATCAGACGACACAGCGATTCTTCAAACAGCTCTTGTTTATTCACAGGCCAGGGCAGAACTGAACTGAACTGAAGGGTTCAGTCAGCCCGCTTATATAGAGCTCCAGTACAATGTAACTGTAACAAAACTATCCATATAGAGCTCCAGTACAATGTAACTTTCTAAAACTATCCAATCACTGAGCGTCACTTTCGATCCCTTATTTGCATAACTATCTACAGTATCCCCCTACTGGCCTAGGGTGAGAACTTCAGTACATAACAGGTTACATTTCCTTGGGGGGCAATATTTTTGGGGCAGGACACCAAAGACGAAAGGTGGACAGGGTAGAACTCAATGTGGATGGGGACAGAACCAAAGACCGTTGTGCGTGGCCAGGCCACTCCCTTTTCTCTCACCTTGCCACTCCTTTCTCTCTCTGGTCGCTTCCAGACCACTGGTTCATTGAGCATTCATCCCAATTTGTTTGCACATAGCTTGTGGGGAGGTTATATACATCCTTGGCTGTTTATCGAGCATCCATTCCAAATTATTTGCAGGGAGGGTATGCGACGTTGTGTATAGTTGTTACCCTCAACTGCCCTGTTCAATAAACAGTGAGTGATTGTGATCAAAAACTAGTGTGCAATTTTTTTTTATCACCCTAGGACAAGGCTAAAATACAGCTTGCACACCAACATTTTGAAACAGGCTATGTGCACAATCAAAAAATGGCATTCAAAAGTCGAATGTATAATAATAATAATAATAATAATAATTTATTATTTATACCCCGCCCATCTGGCTGGGCTTCCCCAGCCACTCTGGGCGGCTTCCAAAAAAAATATTAAAATACTGTGCTACATCAAACATTAAAAGCCTCCCTAAACAGGGCCGCCTTCAGATGTCTTCTAAAAGTCTGGTGGTAGCTGTTCTCTTTGACATCTGGTGGGAGGGCATTCCACAGGGAGCGTGCCACTATAGAAGGGAAACTCCTAAGGTACGCTTTTCAGCTCGAGTCTCTTTAACCGGCCTTGTGAATGTTGGGAGATCAGGTCCTTGGGATGAAAATAAGAACCTAAAATGAGCCTAAAATGCTTGACTAGACCGAAGCCACTTCTAATCCAGTATCCTGGTATCCTGTTCTCACAGTGGCCAGCCAGCCAGATGCCTGTAGAAAACCCGAAGATGGATGTGAACACAAAAGCACACGCCTCACTTTTATTCAGGGGCAGGCTTCCTTTGAATGTGGAGGCGATACACTATCATGGCTGATATTGATTCCAGCCTGATCTTCCAACTACAGTGGTACCTCGGGTTACATACGCTTCAGGTTACGGACGCTTCAGGTTACAGACTCCGCTAACCCAGAAATAGTGCCTAGGGTTAAGAACATTGCTCCAGGATGAGAACAGAAATCATGCTCCGGCGAAAAAGCAGTGTTCCCCCAACCTTGGGTCTCCAGCTGTTTTTTGGACTACAGCTCCCATCATCCCTAGCTAGCCAGAGACCAGTGGCTATGGATGATGGGAATTGTAGTCCAAAAGCAGCTGACGATCCAAGTTTGGGAAACAGAGCCCTAAAGCATCCCTGATAGTTTGTTAAAGGTGCTGCGAGTTGTTAGGAGATCCATATTCCCCTCACTGGCCTTTCCTTGGACTAAAAATGAACCCAGCATGCATAACTTAACAACCCTCACTTCCCGTAGAATTAAGTGCAAAATAATTCAGAGTATACTGTAACAGAAGAAGAGCTTGCGGGCTCAGTATTCTGTTATTACAGCGGCCAAAAAGATGCCCATGGGAAACCTTGAAACAGGACTTGAGTACAACTGCGCTGTCCCTACTTAGGATTCCCAGCAATTGGTATTCAGAGGCATGGTGCCTCCAACAGCAGAGTTAGAACATCGCCTTTATGGCTAATAACTAATGACATACCCTCCAAAATTTCTTCAGTGAAAATAGGGACGTCCCATTCCATAATGATAAATTTACTATTGATACCCCACACATCTTACTGGGTTGCCCCAGCCACCCTGGGCAGCTTCCAACATACAGTGGTACCTGGGTTCTCAAACGTAATCCGTTCCGGAAGTCCGTTCCAAAACCAAAGCATTCCAAAACCAAGGTGCACTTTCCCATAGAAAGTAATGCAAAAGGGATTAATCCGTTCCAGACTTTTAAAAACAACACCTGAAACAGCAATTTAATATGAATTTTACTATCTATCATGAATTTTACTATCGAAAACCTCCCAGAAACGAGAGTCTACCGCCTTCCGTGGGAGTCCTTCCCATTGTCAAGCAGCTCTTGCTGCCAGAACGTTCTTCCTGAACTTTAGTTGGAATCTCCTTTTTGTAGCTTGAAGCCATGGCTTCGGGTCCTGAGGGCCTCTGGAGCAGGAGAAAACCAGCTTCCTCCGCCCTCCCTGTGAATGCTCCCTTGCGATATTGACAGGGCTGCATGGTGTGGCTCTCATATCAATGTCCTGAGAGACAGAGAGCAAAAGGTTTCTCTCTCCACTTTCCCCACCCCACACAGAATTGCAAGGCATCAGTGCATCTGGCTGGTAAGAAGATGGTTGGAGTTTGGAGCCCAGCCAGGGCTGGCTGTGGGCAGGATCCTTGCATTGCCGGGGGTTGGATGACCCTTGGAATCCCTTCCAACTCTACCATGCTATGATTCCATCAAGCAGCTAAAGGAACGGGCAGGGGAGCAAGATGCAGAAGAAGGGGAGGTACAACCACACACCCCAACAACACCCTCTGGCCCGACTCACGGTGGCCTCATCCCAGCACACTTTGACCCCCCTGGTTTTATTTTTCTTAGTTCAGCTGCCTGACAACCCAGCAGCCTGGCCCCTGTTTGCCAGCTGATGTCACAAAGTGCTGCTTTGCAAGCAAGCCCTATATTGCCCTGCAGAAGGGATGCCTGTCAGATGATGGTGAGAGACTTACCGAGACAAGTCATGATGAGAAAGAACTGTGAAGGTGAGAGGAGCTCCGATGCCCAGAGGAGAGGAGTGACATAGAATTATTATTATTATTATTATTATTATTATTATTATTATTAGCCTCATCCATCTTGGCTTGACTTGACTTGTCCACAGCTGTTGACAGCTTGGCAGGTCCTCAGCTGTGGTCCCCAGATGATACTTTCTGTTGTGAAGAACTGGTTGCTTATAAGGTTGAACCATATGGCCTTTTGATGCGTCTTAACCAGGCATAGGCGAACTCGGCCCTCCAGATATTTTTGGGACTACAACTCCCATCATCCCTGACCACTGGTCCTGTTAGCTAGGGATGATGGGAGTTGTAGTCCCAAAACATTTGGAGAGCCAAGTTTGCCTATGCCTGCTCTTAACTCTAAGGCACATATCACACCTGTAAGTCATGGGGTCATTCCCTTAAAATGTCAACCTATTTTTGTATTATTTGTTTGCACCATCACTGCGTGTGACCCTCGATAAAGAGGTTCCTGCCCTGAGGGGCTTACAATCTATAATTTGACAGAGGGAGGGAACAGGGAAGGGTTGAGGTCCAGGGTGGATCCTGAGTCCTCCTGGGAGATATAATAAAACAGGGTCTCTGAGATTGGGATTCCCAGACATTTCCCATCTGTAACCTCTTCCTCTGTTTTTGCAATATGGCAGTTAAGGTGATGCTATTAGAATTCCTAAGAGAATGTCAAGCAGGGAGGTAGGGGGGAAGAGAGAGAGTGGAATTCTGGTGGAGACGGAAGGTTGGAGGAGGCTTGGAAAGGGAGTTTGAATGGGGGGGAGGCAGGTGAGAGTCAGTTGAGAACAGTGGGTTCTAGAAGAGCGGCACCTGGTGGGAGACCTAAAGCTGGGCTGGGCTTAGGATCAGTAGTCCAGTCGACATCGCCATGGGCACGTAGGCAAGAGGGGCTCTGCCAGCTGCCTGGGAACAGAATTCCCTCCATTTAGGTGAGCCACAGAGCCAGGGCTTAGCTTCTACTATGAATGCCCAGATGCCTTGCACCACCCCCTCCAAGCACCTGAGAAGCAGCTTTACAAACTGTTTCCCCAGACATTTCCCATTTGTAACCTCCTCCTCTGTTTTTCTTTTATTTTCTGCCTCCCAGAAAAGTAGACAAACTAAGGCCCAGGGCCATTCGCCTTCTAAATCTGGCCCGCGGATGGTCTGGGAATCTGTGTGTTTTTACATGAGTGGAATGTGTCCTTTTATTTCAAATGCACCTCTGGGTTATTTGTGGGGCCTGCCTGGTGTTTTTACATGAGTAGAATCTGTCCTTTTATTTAAAATGCATCTCAGGGTTATTTTGTGGGGCATAGGAATTCATTCATTTTCTCTCTCTCCAAAATATAGTCCGGCCATACACAAGGTCTGAGGGACAGTGTTGAAAAAGTTTGCTGACCCCTGTCCTAGGACAAGCAGGCCACATAGGCAGCTGTGGATAGCGAAAGAAGGAGAGACCGCAATCAAAGTTGTGGTATGTTAATTCCATGGGGAATCCATTCCCCACATGTGCCAGGAGGTTGTGGTGCCCACCTGAGCAAAACAAGGCTGGGGTGGGGAGAAAATAATTGGGGGAGGGCCCATGGGAACCCATCCCCTGGAGTGGATGCTTATTCCAGAAGAATACAATGTCCTTCTTCTTTCCTACGGCCATGGTTTGGGAGAGCGGCTTAAGTCTCCAGCCAAGCAGCAGCAGCAGCCCAGCGGTACCAGGCGGAAACCCAGCATTTGCAGGTATGCTGTGGCTTTCTGTGGCTCTCCCATTGCTGGGGGTGGGGATTGCCATTTCTTCATGCCAGCAATGAAACAGCTACTTCTCTTTCCCCCTGGCTATTGCCTTGGGGAACAGACCCCCCCCCCCAGGAGCTGCCTCCATGGCTATGACTTCAGACCTGCAGGAATCAATACCAGCCTATTAGTCCAAACCTAAATATTTGGGGAAATAGTTTTCCATGTTTGGGCTTCAATTTAAGCATATAGCTGTCCAGGACCTCCTAGATCTCAAACAAGGGCACGTTGCGCTTATTCTTGCCACCTTCTTCTTCTCTTCTTTAGAAATGCTGCCCCCAAAACATTAACACCAGAGCCAGGTTGAGAAATCTTATGAAATCCCAAAAGTTGACAGAAATATAATGCCTTTCAGGTTCTTTCTTTGCCTTCTTAGTCCATATTTCTTCTAATTTCTGCATCCCATGAAAACATCCTTCCTGAGATTCTAGCCAACACCAACCGGTGGTCTCAGTTAGGTAAAGGTAAAGGTACCCCTGCCCGTACGGGCCAGTCTTGACAGACTCTAGGGTTGTGCGCCCATCTCACTCAAGAGGCCGGGGGCCAGCGCTGTCCGGAGACACTTCCGGGTCACGTGGCAAGCGTGACAAAGCCGCATCTGGCGAGCCAGTGCAGCACACGGAAACGCCGTTTACCTTCCCGCCAGTAAGCGGTCCCTATTTATCTACTTGCACTTAGGGGTGCTTTCGAACTGCTAGGTTGGCAGGCGCTGGGACCGAGCAACGGGAGCGCACCCCGCCACGGGGATTCGAACCACGACCTTTCGATCGGCAAGCCCTAGGCGCTGAGGCTTTTACCCACAGCGCCACCCGAGTCTCAGTTACTCTAACGAATAAAATAGATGCATATATTTATCTGGAAGTCCTCCAACCAATCAGACTAACTGAGCTTGCTTCTTCCTTAGGAGAGAGGCACACCAGAACAAAGGGGGAAAGGCTCACAGTTCAGGTAGGTGGAAATGCCAATTGAGTGCCCAATATTATAGGAATGTTCCCTTCCCATGTCCCCAACCCTCATGCGACAGACTGGTGCTAGCAAGGCTGGGAGCCAGACGCCTGCTGATGCCTCTGTTTTCTTTTGTCGCAAGGAAGCCTTTCCCCAACATCTTCCTTGTTCCTGCGAAATCCCTAGAGAGACATGACGACCCTCAGGTATGGGGGCAGAGGGAAGGAAGGGGTCCCTGTGAAACACCTTTGGGAGGGTCATAGGAACACTCTCCTCACCTGTGGCTTCCAGGAGGTGTTTTTCAGAAGCATTTCTTCCTCCAGCTGGGGAAACTGAGCATAAACATCATGGCTAATTGCCTTGCATAACCCTCTGCACCATGCAATTGTCTCACCCTCTTTGAAAGCCACCACATCCAAGATGCTCTTGTGGGGCATCTGATTCTCCTTGGCTTCCTTATTCCTGCAAGGAGGTGGCTCTTGCGAGATCAGCAGTGCGATCTGGTTCACTCTCCTTACAATGTTCCACCTGGTTCGCAATAGCACGTGTACATCATTCCTTGACAATTACAGAAAGCCTGGAACTTTGGAGCATCTAATTTGTGTGCATTTGGCTTTGTGTTCTTGGCCCAAAAATCTAAAGAATCAAAATGGGGGGCAGAAAGGCAGGTGTCCGAAACTTTGGCAATCCCACCCAGCCCTGAACTCCATGTGTTTTGAGCCTATGAGATTTTGGTTAGAGGCGCGATCTCCAGAACATAACCCCTATGAAATTGGCAGGCTTCCTCTTGAGAGCATCCACCACACCAGGCCTCTTCTACCACTTTCATGGTCTTGGCTTCCACCAAGGAATCCTGGGAATTGTCATTTGTCAAGGACCTACTATTCCCGACAACTACCATTCCCAGCACCCTGAACACACTACAGGATTGCCAGGATTCTCCATGACTGTGGAAGTGGAGACAGAAGCCTTTAAACAGCCTTTAAACAGCAGCGAGGTAACCACTGTATATAAAAACATAATAAAACATTAAACATTTTTTTTAAAAAAACTTCCCTATACAGGATTGCCTTCAAACGGCTCAGGGGTTGGAAAACTCCATACCCTCAACATTTCTCCAATGAAAATAGGGACATCCTAACAGTGGCGTAGCGTGGGGGGTGCAGGGGGGGCCGGCCGCACCGGGCGCAACATCTGGGGGGGGGCGCTCACACTCGCAGCTCTCTGCCCCTACCTGGCTCGCTCACTCTCTCTCACTGCAGTGCTGGCTGTGCGAATCCGATCCGAGCCGCCGGGTCGCCGCCCACTGTGGAGGGGAGGGTGCCAGGCGTGCAGTGCGGTGCGGTGCGGAGAGAGAGCGAGGGACTATCTGGGGGAGGGACAGTGCAGCGGGGGGGCGCAAATTACTTGCCTTGCCCTGGGTTAGGGGGCGCAAATTACTTGCCTTGCCCCGGGTGCTGACAACCCACGCTACGCCACTGCATCCTAAGGAAAAGCGGGACATTGTGGGATCAAATCAGAAACCATGACGGCTTTTCTAAATCAGGGACATCCCTGGAAAATAGGGACACTTGGAGGATCGGTACTGATAGGCCTATCATCTTCCAAAAATTGATCCAGTCCTCTTTTAAAGCCCCCAAAATTGATGGCCATCACTACTTATTGTGAGAGCGAATGCTGACAGTGTGTCAGCAGCCCTGGGCCAATGTTTACACTGTACATTTAAAGCTCTATGATACTACAATTGTCAGAGTGGTTCATCAATCGATCCGTGTTTCCAAGGAACGCTGGAAATTGGAGCTCTGGGAGGGGAATAGAGGCAAGTAATTTGCGCCCCCTGCTGCACTGTCCCTCCCCCAGATAGTCCCTCGCTCTCTCTCCGCACCGCACCGCACGACTGGCATCCTCCCCTCCACAGTGGGCGGCGATCCGGCGGCTCAGATCGGATTCGCACAGCCAGCACTGCAGTGAGAGAGAGTGAGTGAGCCAGGTAGGGGCAGAGAGCTGTTAGTGCGAGCACGCCCCCCCCCCCAGATGTTGCACCCAGTGCGGCCGGGCCCCCCTGCACCCCCCACGCTACGCCACTGCCATAGTATGGTGTGAATGTGGCCTCTGACTCTGTCTGTGTGTACAGATAAGATAGTACAACCCACCCTGGATACCCCTGCTTTTATTCATTGACGGAATCCAATTCCCTTGTGGATTATCCTCACACTCTTCACTCCCAGTGCTACTGAAGCTGAGTCATGCGTGAGGAATGCCAGGACTTCAGTGGGAGGAGTTGAGTCTCCCTGACCCAACAGTGTAAGAGATTAAAGAAGCTTCTCCTGCCAATTGCAAGGGGAAGTAAGAAGTCAGAGACGATGCTGTGCCAGTTGGGTAGGCCTATGTCTATCAATGCCAACTTCGGCAGGTGATGGAGGAGAGAGACCTTTGTACAGCACAAAGTCCTTTTCTTATTTCTCTCCCCTGCAAAGAACACAGAAGAAAAGGAGAACATTACAGCTTGGGAAGAAAGGGGAAGTGATTCTTCCCCCCACCCTAGCATACCCTCCAACATGACACTGCCCCAAACCGGGACGCCATTTTCCTGTTGTTAAAACTGTTAACGGAGAAATCTGAGGGCTCCCTTGGACAAAAAAACAAGGACACCAGCCAGGAATACCAGAGCAAAACAGCAGCCAGTAGGCTTGGTCTTTATTGAAGACTGTCGCGACAGGACTCCCAACTGCCACCAGGTGAAACAAGATGGAAGCCCAGAACAAAAGAAGACCCCAACTTTTATTAGCTACTAATCCCCCAAACTACACCCCTAAAACTACATCACTACATCATTGATACATCACAAAAAGGAGGGGTTGAGGGAGGAGTTGTGGAGGTAACCTGAGCATTCTGCCACCTGGCTGGTTCCTCCTTTCCCCCTCCCCATGAGTACTTTCCAGAGGACAAAGGGGAATTTGCAGTTTCCTGCCCCCAGAGGGAAGAGGTGATCATTGTCCTTTGTTCCAGTCCGTGCTGAATCCACTCCCATATGCAGCTCCTTTGTGAGTGTGATGGTCTTCTGTCTAGGACCATCAAGGTTGGCATGCCAACTGGGCAGGTTTGGTACGCTTGAGAGATTATGCCTGCCCTGGATCAAACCTTCACCATTTTGTAGTCCTTCCTTCATGGAGTAAAATAAAAGTGGAACAGTGCAGATCCGATGTATGGTTGATTTTCTATGAATTTATAACAGAGGCGTTGCGTATGTCGTGTGTGAGAGAGTATGTGTGTTGGGTTTGTACAAACTGAATGATGGGGGGGTTCCTGGGACACTGTGCAGGTCATGTGACCGAGATCATGACCCTGAAAAAAGCACTTTGGTGGGGCATGGTATCCAAAAAATGCACGTTTTGGGACACCACGCAAAATCACTGCCCCCAAAAATGGGGGAGGGGCAAGATTGTGGCGCAAAATCGCAGCACCTAAAATGGCCGCCGTGCTCTCATGAGAAAAACCAGGATGTACTGAGACAGTGGGGAGGGGAGGATGTATGCCCTACTGCAGTAAGCTGTGGGCCAGAGGGCAACTGGCTACCTGGTTGGGGAATTAGCATCCAGCTTGTGGGTGCTGGCAGAGAAAAGAACCCGCAGGAATCCATGCCCTATTCAGAGTTGTGGGCAGAGGTATTCTTGGCACTGAATGTAAAAGTTGTCTAACAGGAAACAGGGCATGATGTGGGACGATCTATGCAGGGCTGGCGTCAGCAGCCAGAATTACCCTTGGACAAATGCCTAAGCCCTAGCACCTCACCCGGACCTCACTGATGCTGATTCTCATGACTCCTTTAATTCAGCTTTCCCTAGTCCATGGACCTATCTGGTAACAGTAGCTGGGCCTGGGAAGCTGTCTGCTACAGTATTTGAAATTCCCCACAATGCTTTGGCCTGCCAAGCGCAGAGGAATTATAAGAAATCATCATTTGGCCTTGAAGAGTCCTCTCGTTATGTCGGGGTGCTATTATTATTATTATTATTATTATTATTATAGATTTTATTGATTTACAAAAGTGTGTGCAATGTCCCTCTCTCGTATTTCCCCCCCATGTAACATTTTTACAAATCAGTTTCATTTGTTGAGACACTAGGAAGAAAGGGGGGGAAAGGTGGAGGGGGGAAGATGGGTGGGGGTGGGGTGGGGTGGCAATGTTTCTATTTTACTTACTATATGTAGGGTTTGGTGTCAGCGTTGCTTGTGCAGGTTCTTTGCTGTTCAGAAAAATTATCCGATAAACTGAAACTGACACGGGGACAAATAGAAGAAGACACTTTCACCCCGGTATGGCGCCCCTTTATCACATACACAGCCCAACAAGACAATGACAAAAACCCACCAACAGCATACAAATCAATATGGTCAGGGCAGTGTTGTTGAGGGAAAACAGCTTTGTGGGTCAAACTGGGCTGATTCCACCTAGGAGCTAGGTTTTTAAGGCACACGCCAGTCGTCTTTGGTCAGGGGTTTGTGTACAGTTTCCTTTGTTGTGTTGGAGAACAGCCTAGAACAGGCATCCCCAACCTGCGGCCCTCCAGATGTTTTGGACTACAACTCCCATGATCCCTAGCTAACAGGACCAGTGATCAGGGATGATGGGAATTGTAGTCGAAAACATCTGGAGGGCCAAAGGTTGGGGATGCCTGGACTAGAAGGAGCTGCAGCTGTTGACAGTTCTGCATCTTTGTCGAGCAGGGAAGGGACCAGAAATACAGATTGTTGCAATAACCACTGGCAAGGAGACAAAGCCATTTTGTGCCATTTTTGTAAAACCGCAAACCCTGAAACGTTTTCCCTAAGCCAAAGACGTGTGTAAAATTCAACCCTCTCCTTCCTGAATGTTACCAGGCCAATGTTGCCATCAGCACAGGACAAAAGTCCAGGGCTCCATTCATACCCTCCAACATTTTAATCTTAGAATCTGGGACATGGCCCCGCCCCCACACATAAGTCACATGACCTGTGCGATATCATAGAGCCTCAAAACACGAGTTCTGGAGCTCTATGATTGGGTGTTTTTGGATACTCACAGAGTCCAAAACCGGGATGTCCCAATTTTATTGGGGCAGTTGACAGGTATGCCCATTCAGCACATGTAAGGCAAAAAATATTTTTTAAAAATATATTTTTTTTAATTAAAAATGGGAAGGGGCGATGTTAAAGGTGAAATGCCAAGCAGAGCGTAATAATAATCTGCTGCCTAAAAATCTAGAGCTAGCACTTTAAGCAGTTGTGGCTTCCCCCAAAGAATTATGGGACCTGTAGTTTGTTAAGGGCGCTAAGAGTTCTGTAGGAGAACCCTATTCCCCTCACAGAGCTACCTGGAAAGCAGACAAGCCCTGTTGTCATAGTCTGCAGTCTGCCTCCTCTCTTCTCTTGCTTCTGGGTAGACAACGGAAAAGGCTAAGGAGTATTGCAGCAGGGTATGGATTTGATCCTGAGGCCTCCAGTTGCCGATTCCCTAGCATAGCATAAAGCAGCGATTGTGCAGAAAAGGAAGCCAGAGAATGTGGGTGAATGTTTGTCAGCTGCCCTGTAGAGTGGTGTTTACACTCCAACAGTTATTGCAGGGCGAGCTCTAATAAAACAGACCATCTATTATTGGAAAAGTGTCCTTTCCCTCTCTTCTCTCTCTTGGGGGCACAGATGCTAGACTGAGATAAACAAATCACTTTTAAGCATGGAGCAAATGGAGTTTTGTTTTGTATTTAATGACAGGCAGATGCCAAATAAGGACATTGTTCAACAACTTCCAAGAAAATGGGACTGTAGTGGAGCAAACAGAGGAATCCCGCTGTTCCCAGGGATAATAACGGAGGCAAGATCTGTTCAAGTGACCAGGAGGAGAAAAAAGGAAATGGTTTTTGTGTGTGGTGGGAATTGGACTGGGAGAGAAATATGGCTTGTTGGCAAGTATAGATAGATATAGAACCAGTGGAAATTTTTGCTTCTACTTGACTCCTAACCATTTTTTCACAGGCCAGCCAAAACATCTACATAGGAGAAATCTATTTTTGTCCTGGTGGATTAAGCAATGAACAATAACTCCATGTTCCCTTTTTGAAGTACTTTCAGACAGTTTTGCTCTAGGGCTGATAAGAGACTTTGGAGTCCAGGTGCTCTAACCAAAGTGTTCGATTTGCTCCCTTTTGTTGCATTTGTTTGGAACATCTGGCACTTCTGTGGGCGCTTAAGGAAACCCAGATAATTTGCAGTTGGTTTGCTAGGCTGCAGCATCAAGTGCCCAGCCACTTCTCATGCCATTTGACCGGCATGTCCTGTTTTTGTTTTGATTCCAGGCTCCAATCTGAGCAGCGGTTAAGGCTGCAAAAAGAAGGCTTGCCTTATAGTGATGCGGGAACAGAGGTCCTGTGCAGCCCTGGAGCTGCAGTTGTGGTAGAGGATCTGAGGCCCAAATGCTCCTTAAGGATCTCTACTGGAGCTCTTCCCCCATGGCACTCAACCTTCCCAGCCCACTACACTGTCCCAAGCTATCCACCTCATATTGTTGTTTAGTCGTGTCCGACTCTTCGTGACCCCATGGACCAGAGCACGCCAGGCACTCCTGTCTTCCACTGTCTCCCGCAGTTTGGTCAAACTCATGCTGGTAGCTTCGAGAACACTGTCCAACCATCTCGTCCTCTGTTGTCCCCTTGTGCCCTCCATCTTTCCCAACATCGGGGTCCTTTCCAGGGAGTCTTCTCTTCTCATGAGGTGGCCAAAGTATTGGAGTCTCAGCTTCACGACCTGTCCTTCCAGTGAGCACTCAGGGCTGATTTCCTTCAGAATGGAGAGGTTTGATCATAACAGCCGTGTGACCCCCAACGTTCTCCTCCCCTCTCTGCGCCGAAGACTACTGCGCTGGCAAAGGGGGACTCGCCTCCCCTCCACTTTGCTCAGGCTCGGTGTTGAGGCTCTCCCTAGCATCTTCTGATTCTTGCACCCCCTCCCCACTGGAGGTGTGGCTTCCCTCCTTGCCAGAGGAAGAACTACTTGGCAAGATCTTCGAAGACTCCCTGTAACACAACTGCCTTTCCACCTCTCGCCTCTGAGCTGATGGCAGTTCCTTGACACCTGAGATCAGTTAAGATGAAAAGCTGGTTAGAAATACACTAACTATTGGAAGAAATTTAAAGATTATCTACAGAAATATTGCAAAATTAATGAATGTTAGAATGATGTTGGATTGAGGTTAAGGGGCTTTTAGCAATAATGTTATGTAAGAATGTGTAAAAATGGAATGTCAACAGGTGGAAAGTCAAAGATATAATACATTAAGATTAAGATTAAGATAAAGGTAAAGAGGGAAAGGATTTGCTGAATAAATGGATTGACTTGGAATACAAAGAGGGGAGGTGTGGGGAGGTCCGAGAAACAAGCAAATGTAAGATATGTTTTGAAAGATTGATTTGTTTTTAATTGCTTTTTTTTGTATTTTTGTATTTTTTCTTTTTGTTTTTTCTGTTATTCTGTGAAAATCCTAATAAAATATGATTAAAAAAAAATAGAAATACACTAACTAGCCAGTTCTTGAGGCTACACTATATCTGAAAAAGCACCTTCTACCCCTTAAATGATTTTTGGCATGGCAGTTCTTCCCAGCAAGCAAGTTATTCCCAGCAAGGCTTAACGAACTGCAGCGTCCAAAATTCTTTGTGGCAAAAGATGTGCTTCAAATATGCTTTAAATATATAGTGCATAGACAGCTTATCAAGGCCCCCCAAATTTAAGTTTTCAGATGGTAAATATAAGGATGGCAAGTCACTCTAGAATTTCCTTTGTGCTGTGCTTCTTCCAGGCTTTTCTCATTCGAGTGATCTGAATGAATAAATAATGCCTCAACTAGGCAACATCGCCTTTCTTCATTTGGTTACCATTTAAATCATCTTGCCGCTTGACCTCTCCTGCATTCAGATTCTCTAAAGCCCACGTGGCCCCATTATCTCTCTCCCTAGCAATCTTCCCCTCACCCTCCCCGCTTGGTTGCCGCCAATCTGACCTACAATGCTTAAGCAGACTAGGTCACACCGCAGTACAACGAGGTCTACATTTTATAACTCATTTATCTGAGCTCCAAGGAGATTTGCCAAGGCCTTCAAATTAAGCCTCCAGCAGCTATGTATGTGCTTGTGACATGGTGGGGGAGGAGGAGCTGCAATTTCCCAACAGTCTCAAAAAAGATTAAGTCCAATGCCTGCTACTAATCCTTCGGCTGGGACAATCAAAGCCCGCACTCAATTGCTGGTATCTCTTTCGAGGGACCAGCTACGCATCCTAGCCAGTACTAAAAATAACCAGGTACCACCAAGCAACAAGTGCCAGGAGGATAAAAGTTTAACAATGGCATCGTATGGGATGTGGAGCCAGTAGCATACAGTGGTACCTCGGGTTAAGTACTTAATTCGTTCTGGAGGTCCGTTCTTAACCTGAAACTGTTCTTAACCTGAAGCACCACTTTAGCTAATGGGGCCTCCTGCTGCCGCCAGGCCGCCGGAGCCCAATTTCTGTTCTCATCCTGAAGCAAAGTTCTTAACCCGAGGTAATATTTCTGGGTTAGCGGAGTCTGTAACCTGAAGTGTATTTAACCAGAAGCGTATGTAACCCGAGGTACCACTGTAGTGGCAAATTCAGAAGTCCAGGGTCTGTTCCAGACATAGGTGCCAACTCCCTGGAGGCCTTGTGTTCCTGAGCACCCACAAAATTCCCCATGAAGGGGCCGGGCACCCACAAATTTGGGTGCCAGGGCAATGCACACTGCATGGCATCCATGGCCCTGGGCACCTACAGTCGTGGGGCCAATGTGGCACTCCTGCTTCAAGATAGTCACACCATGCCCCTCACAGCCACGAGTCCTCCTAAGATTATACAGTGGTACCTCGGGTTAAGTACTTAATTCATTCCGGAGGTCCGTTCTTAACCTGAAACTGCTCTTAATCTGAAGCACCACTTTAGCTAATGGGACTTCCTGCTGCTGCCATGCCGCCAGAGCACGATTTCTGTTCTCATCCTGAAGCAAAGTTCTTAACCCGAGGTACTATTTCTGGGTTAGCGGAGTATGTAACCTGAAGCGTATGTAACCTGAAGCGTATGTAACCCGAGGTACCACTGTACAATAATCTTATAATTATGCAACAATAATAATTAGGGAGACTCCAATACTTTGGCCACCTCATGAGAAGAGAAGACTCCCTGGAAAAGACCCTAATGTTGGGAAAGATGGAGGGCACAAGGAGAAGGGGACAACAGAGGACGAGATGGTTGGACAGTGTTCTCGAAGCTACCAGCATGAGTTTGACCAAACTGCGGGAGGCAGTGGAAGACAGGAGTGCCTGGCGTGCTCTGGTCCATGGGGTCACGAAGAGTCGGACACGACTAAATGACTAAACAGCAACAATAATTAGGGATGCACTGCAATGATCAATGCAGATCTCCATGTGTTGCAGTATCATACCACTTTAAACAGTCACAGCTTCCCCCCAACAATGTTGGTGAGTGTAGTTTGTTAAGGGTGCTGAGAATTGTTAGGAGAACCCCCATTTCCCTCACAAAGTTACATTTCTCAGAGTGGTTTAACAATCACTTGTCACAGCGGATTATGGGAATTGTACCATCTGCACCATCAATTTAAAGCAGGCTTCCTCAACCTTGGCCCTCCAGATGTTTTGAAACTACAATTCCCATCATCCCTGACCACTGGTCCGGCTAGCTAGGGATCATGGGAGTTGTAGGCCAAAAACATCTGGAGGGCTGAGGCTGAGGGAGCCTGCTTTAAATTGATGGTGCAGATGAGGCAGCTTCCTGTGTTCCTTTTGGCTCTGCCTGTGATTGGCTCTAGCGCCATCTACTGTTTGGCCTCCCTGTCTTCCACCCTACCAGGTTCCACTGACTCCCAGCTACTGTTCCACCATTGATGTGACTTGACCAAAACTAAGAAGATAGCCAGCTTGACTCCAGCACTGGACTTCTTTACAATGCCATAAAACAGCAGTCACAGCTGGGAATAGCACCTCTTTCTCCTTCTCTCCAGTCTTAACCTCAAAACTGGAGAAGAAAATGCGAGCAAACGTTTGAAAAGCCAGATGGAGATGGGAAGTTCCCCAATAGTTCCACACACATTCCTTCCTCCGCAACACATGGAGTATTCTGTGCGCTTGAGAGAAAGTAGTCACCCAAACACAGCTGTACTGGGGAAATATTTCCGAGAAGAAAGGCAAGAACGCTTGGGTAATAAGCTTTCATTTGACATTCTGAGCAGATTTAATGCAGAGGAAACGATACGGCTCAATAATCCGATTCAAATTCCTGTTATTCTTTTTTTTAAAAATAAATAAATCATTTTTATTAATTTTCCAAATACAAAAAATACAGAAAAGAAGAAAATAGAGGGAGGGAAGAAAAATACAGAAATATCAAGAAATTCCACAGACCAGACCAAAGCATAGCTGTCAAGTGTCCCTTATTTGAAGGGACAGTCCCTTATTCCAGCGCCATGTCCCGCTGCTGTCCCTTATTGATGGATGTCCCTTAAATGTCCCTTAAATGATGTCCCTTAAATTTCAAATGAAGCAGCTCCTCTCCCTCCCTCCCTGCCGGCCAGGGAGGAGGGAGGCTCCAGCTGTGTTGCTTGGCTGTGTTGCTCACCCAATAAGAAGTCTAAGTACGACTGGGGGGTGGAGCTTGCATGCCTTGTGTGTGGTTAGTTAATGCAAGTTGAGTGGTTTTTTGAATGCTGGACGCCATTTTGTTGCACGTGCTGCTGCAAACTTTGCAGTGCAACGCCAGGCCGGGGAGCCATCTTAAGTTGAGGCTGCATTGGCCTTGTGGTGCACGTGATTCAGATTCTATTCATTTGAACTTCTGGTTACAAAGTTGGTTGGACAGTGTTCTCAAAGCTACCAGCATGAGTTTGACCAGACTGCAGGAGGACAGGAAGACTGGAGTGCCTGGCACAGGTGAGGCTGCAGGTCCCTTATTTTGGCTGCTGGTCCCTTATTTTCAAGGCTGCTGGTCCCTTATTTTAAAATCTGTGACAGCTATGGACCAAAGATCCCGCCCCCTTTCCCACCCATACCTTAACTTATACTTATAACAAATTTTAAACTAAAATATGACTTCCTTCCATCAATGCTTGACCTTATTTTACACTCTTATCTTTATTGTTGTGTTGGGTTTTTTTTAATTTCTCCCCCCCCCATGTAAGTTTTGTGTAAGCAAATTA
This sequence comes from Podarcis tiliguerta, assembly GCF_965153285.1. NCBI lineage: Eukaryota > Metazoa > Chordata > Lepidosauria > Squamata > Lacertidae > Podarcis > Podarcis tiliguerta. The sequence continues at coordinate 18,802,716 of NC_139547.1, read as the reverse complement.
GGATGAATACTCAATAAATAGGTCATCTGCAGTCCCCCTCCCTTGGATTTCCACAGGCACTCTTCAAATAGGAGCAGCAGCATGCAGAAGACCACCAACCCACGCAGGTGTGTGAATCATATAGATACTTGTATGTCCCCATCGCCTTGTCCTACCATGGAGCAGAAAGCAACTTGAGTTGGTAGCTGTAGATAGGAGAAGAAAGGGGCTAAGCATCTCCTTCCCCAGCACCACTCCCCCAGTCCTATCCGCCTTGCCCTTCCAAACTCATGCACCACAACTGTTTCAAATTTCAAAAATACCCACAAGAGATCTGATCATAGTTTACCAGCATCTCTCATCCGGTGTGGTTCTTCGAGGTCACAACCAAACAGGGAGCTGGAATCATATGCGGCCCAACCCTCCTGCAATTGACAAAGCCAGCAACTCAAATTGTGCCCAGAAGGCAATAGGGACCAAGTGGAAACTCTGAAATAGCCATTCCCCAGCTGGTTTCAAGCTAAATCCTCCCCCCCCCCCCCCGTAGATTCCCATCTGCAGCTTCATAAAATCACATATTTTGCAGGGCACTGAAACTGCAATTGATTCTGGCTTGCAGGAGCCCCATATTCAGGAAAGGCTTTGCCAGTGGCTCATTCTTCCTTCTTTATGACTACTCCTTTCCTTGAACGGAAAGGAAAATCCCCTCAAATAATCAAGTCCTCTCGAGCCAGCCATGTGTCCTAAATAAAAGCCATGTGTGGACTGCAGACGTCTCCCAGTGGGGCTCAAGCCCCTGAGGCTCTGACGCTTGTTATGCTGAGATTAGGGGTGGGGGAGAAATTTGATTCAGTTTGTGTTTACAGGCAAGCCTACCTAATTTACCTAATTTTCAAAACAGTGTACAAGCTGAAATACAGCTTTGCTTAAAAACTCGCATTCCCCCCCCCCCCCCGGACTTCTGCAGCCAAAAATTAATATTCTAGGGGAAGCTGCCAGGAGCAGACAGCAATAAAACACCCAGTGTCTTTAAAGTTAACTATTTATTCAAAGAAACTAAAACAGCACAGGCTTCGTGATGACAGCAACCTGTCCTGGTAGGTCTTGCCCCAATGAGGCAGCTGAGAGGATTGAAGGTCTCTGCCTTCCCACCGCTCTCAAAGGCTCTTTCCCTGGTTCCTTCATCTGCAGCCTAAGGCTCTGTCGCTTTGCATCTCATTGCTCAGTCTGCCCTCTTCATTTATCGGTGTGTTCTGGGAGACCAGGGGGGAGGGGAACTGGTCACATCAGGAGGCTGGCTTCTTCAGCAGCCTGCCTCCACGCTGCCTCTTGACCCACCTCTGCTGCCGCCCCTGGTTCTGGAGTGCTCTCTGCCACAGCCTCTTCCCACTCACTAAACCTGGCCACCTCTTCAGCTTCTGAACCTCCTCCCAATCTGCCTCCTTTTCTCCCTCTGACCACTCATCGCCATCCCACCACCAATCTCCTGGATCTGAGCCTTCTTCCCCCAGGGGTTCCCTTGGGGATTCCCCAGCTGGTGGCGCTGTGGTCTAAACCACTGAGCCTCCTGGGCTTGCCGATCAGAAGGTCGGCGGTTCGAATGCCTGCAACAGAGTGAGCTCCCGTTGCTCTGTCCTAGGCTCCTGCCAACCTAGCAGTTTGAAAGCATGCCAATGCAAGTAGATAAATAGGTCCCATTGTGGCAGGAAGGTAAATGGCATTTCCGTGTGCTCTGGCTTCCGTCACGCTGTTCGTTGCTCCAGAAGTCATGCTGGCCACATGACCCGGAAAGCTGTCTGTGGACAAATGCCAGCTCCCTCGGCCTGAAAGCGAGATGAGCACCGCAACCCCATAGTCGCCTTTTACTGGACTTAAGCATCCAGGGGTCCTTTATCTTTACCTTTACCTTCCCCAGCTGCTGCCTCAAACCACTCCTCTGCATCCAGCCAGTCCGTGACGGTAGCATGTGCACAAAAATGCACATATTTGTGGAAATAGCACACAAACAAAGCATGACAATTGGGGAACACTGCTTTGCAAAAAATGTGTATATTAGAGAAAATGACATGAAAATGTGCCCATGAGGAGAATTTTGCACTAAAATCCTGGTGGTTTTTTTATTTACCTGTCTAAACGGTTCATGCACCTGCATTGGTTTGTGGTCTACATGACGCAGGGATTGCGAGCCTTCCTTGCTGCTGCAGCTGTTTGAGCGGTGCCTGCGGAAAGCCAAGAGAGGGGATCCTGCTGCAGATAACCTATTTATTGTGCACTCATTCTGATTTGCTTAAACAAAGCTTGCATGGAAGAAGAGGGGAGAAATTCTGTTCAGATTTCATTTAAGGGAGAATCTACCAGCTCCACACTTATTGAAGCAACATGCAAACCACAAGGCAGTCATCCTCCGAAATACACACTTCCCTAAATTTTGCAGTGCAGTTCTCCAACCATGTAATGTGTACAAAAATGTCCAGATTCAGTGTCTATATATGAATGCATGTATTAGTGAAAATAATATACAAGATGCATTGCATCAGGGAAAGCAGTAGTTGCCAAAATGTGTGGAATAGGCAAAATTGCATATCAAAATGTGGATATTGGAAGACATTTGTGCTAAAATGCAAATGACTTTTAAAAAATAAAGAATCGCAAACTGAGGAGGGAATGTGGAGAACTGAATTAAAGATGGGGAAAATGAGAAATTGGGAGAGACAAAGCTTATGGCACATTTCAGAAGATGGTGTGTGTGCGTCTCAGTGTGTAAGGAAATGTACAGGATGTTTTCCATAGGCAGGAAAACTATAGTGTGCCATGTAAGCAATTAACAGAAATCCCCTTTCTTTCTACACTTCAAGTTGAGAAGGGATGTTTATAACTCCATTACACTCCTGTATGGCTCAGTTTGTCCCCCACCTTTCAACCGAGTAATCCTGACCACTTCTTATCATAATTGCCCCCTAGCAGTGGTGTAGTGGCAAATTTTGAAACACAGGGGCTTGTAATGACAGCCTACACAGCTGGGCCCCCACAAAGGCATATCCACAGGCACCAGACCGAAGCTGTCAGCCTAAACCTTTTTATTTCCAACTTACGGTACTTCCAAATGACGATGGTTAAATCTGAAATGCAAAGGCAGTAGTTACAAAAACTACATGTCCTTTCCTTTCTCTCTAGTGTGTATGTACCCTGAGTGTGCAGCATAACTGTCAACCGTCCCTTATTTGGCAGGAAACTCCCTTATCCCAGCGCCATGTCCCGCTGCTGTCCCTTATTGATGATGTCCCTTAAATTTCCTGGGTTTCATGCTCACCCGGCTTGGGAGGGAAGCAGCGGCTCGGGGTCCTCCACCGTGAGAGAGAGCACGAGCTGCCGCGTCTCCGTCTCTCCCTTTTCCTCCTCAGGGGCGCATTGTGAGGAGACGGGTGGCGGCTGGCGGGCAGGCAGCCCCTCTCTTGCGAGACTTCCACCGCGCTGCCAGGGGAAGCCGGAGGCGGCAGCTGAGGAGGCAGCCTGAAGGAGGAGGAAGAGGAGCAGATGGGGAGGGACGCAGAAGGGTGGCACTTCAGGGCCGCGGCGGTGCTGCAACCGCCTCATGCCGGGCTTGCGGGTGGCGTGGGCGAGAGTCTCCCTCCCTCCCTCCCTCTCGGGTGGGGAAGGGCCAAGGGAACTCCTCACACCAGGACGACAGCAGCCCGAAAGTGCTGCTTAGCATAACCTCCAGCCAGTGCAGCATCTTAATGCAGTGATTTTCCCCTCTGCATCCCTTTCATAACTCTATTTTTATAAATCATATGTCCATCCATAGTTCAAATTTTTACTACAAGTTTTCTGTCAATCCTACCAATGTATGTAACTCTTGACAATAGCTTTTCAAATAAATTATGAACTTTCCCTATTCTTTATTAAAGAGGTCCTCTTCCTGGTTCTAATTCTGCCTGTAAGCTTTGCCATCTGGACGTCGTTCATCAGTTTTGTCTGCCACTCTTCTTTGGTCAAAGTTGTAGACCCTTAGGATCATCTAGTCCAACCCCCTGCAAAACACAGTCAGTCACAGCAAAATCAGCATAGCTTCATCAGTGCTGGATGCTAAGCAAAATCCTTTATTTTGGCTGCTGATCCCTTATTTTTGAGGCTGCTGGTCCCTTATTTTCAAATCTGTAAGTTGACAGCTATGGTGTGCAGGCTTGACTTACTTACCTGAGTTGCTAGGGCTACTTATTGCACAGCCTCCCCACCCCACCCCCCACCCCGTGCATTCACTCTCTGTTTGGGCATGCATATTACTTGACGGATAGTCCTTTCAAGGATGGTGTTTCAGGAGAGGTGTTTATTGTTGCTCTTCATGGATGCAAGGATTTCCCCCTCCTAGCACCCATACAGTATTGCTGGCAACATGCTCCGAGGTCATGAAATGCTGACTGAGCTTTGGGGAAAATAAGAAGAAGAAGAGTTTGGATTTGATATCCCGCTTTATCACTACCCAAAGGAGCCTCAAAGTGGCTAACATTCTCCTTTCCCTTCCTCCCCCACAACAAACACTCCGTGAGGTGAGTGGGGCTGAGAGACTTCAGAGAAGTACGACTAGCCCAAGGCAGTGGCGTAGCGTGGGTTGTCAGCACCCGGGGCAAGGCAAGTAATTTGCACCCCCTAACCCGTGGATTTGCGCCCCCTACCCCTACCCCCCAGATGTTGCGCCCGGTGCGGCCGGCCCCCCCCTGCACCCCCCACGCTACGCCACTGGCCCAAGGTCACCCAGCAGCTGCATGTGAAGGAGCAGAGACGCGAACCCGGTTCACCAGATTACGAGTCCACCGCTCTTAACCACTACACCACACCGGCTCCCAGGTGGGAACCAGGTAGGAACCAGGAAATGAAATGGAGTATCCTGCAGGAAGACAGCTGACTGAAACCCTGAACACAAGCACTCCCCCACAGTGCAACTGTAGTAGAAGAAGTAGCAGCAGCAGAAACAACAAAAATAAATAACTAAATAAAATTCGCATATAAAGAGCATCTCTCAAATATCAGAAGTCTGGAAACTTGTTCTAAAAAAATAAATAAAAATGTCTCCAGCACTGTATCTCTGAAAGCAGGGCTTCCTTTTTCCTCACTATTTGTTCTAGATAATTAAGATGGACTTATCTGAAGTTCCGGGTGTGATACTATGACAACTAACAAAAGTAGCATCTCCAAATCAGTGATGATTCCTTCTCAGCCAAGTACCTATATAGTCATATGGGAAAAGATTAGCGTGAATCATAGAAAAACCAACAGCAATTCTGGGAATTAAGATTCCCTACGAGATTGTGGGCCAATGTGGAAATATGGCAATGTGCACATTAGCAGCATAAAATGCAGTGCAGTTGTCTTCCCAGCTGCATTTCAAGTCATTTTTTATTTTACTTTTTACGTTGCCCAGAGAAAAGACAATGGTGTCTTCGTCTAATGCACATTGCCAGTTTCCCCGCACTGAAGTCCTTCCTCGTCAATGAAATTGTCATTTGCGCACAGTGCCGGGTTTACGTATAAGCTAAAGAAGCTATAGCTTAGGGCAGGGGTAGGCAACCTAAGGCCTATGGGCCACAAGCAGCCCACGGGGGTCGTTTAACTGGGCCACAAGCTGGCCCCAAACTGAGCCACCCACTCGGCGAGTCCCCGTGCGCTGCGCTAACCTGGCACAGCACAGTGCAGGGACTCGCTTCTGCGGTGCTGGAAATCGCGTCTGCGCAGACGCCAATGCCAAAAACTGCATCTGTGCAGACGCAGACTCCCGAAATCATGGACGCTTACATGCGCTGGATCTCCGCTGGAGTGAACCGCCCCAGGCAAGGTAGACCTTGCTGACCCCTGGCTTAGGGCCCCACTGTCTCGGAGGCCCCCCCAAAAAATCGAAGGAAAAAAATGGATTTCCAAAATATAAGATAAAACAAAAACCTACATACAGCAACAGTGTTTTGTGTTGTGTAGGCTCCCGTGATGTACGTAATTACCATTTATAGCATATATTCAACACAAAACACAGCGACAATTTGTTGTTGGCAAAGGACAGCTGGACATATAAAGTGCCCCATTATCTTCAGTAGCTGAGGGCCTCATCAAACCTAAATCCGGCCCTGTCTGCGCATGAGCAAGAGGTGTCTTGAAAGCACATGCCACATCTTAACCGCAGCTTACCTTTTCAAATCAGATGGAAGCTGGTTTACGGGTAAATGCAGAAAACAGCAGCATTTCTTTAAAAGCTGCAGGATACATATGGACTGTGGCTACACACGGCTTCAAACACCAGAGGCGGGAGCACACTGGAGCCAAAGTAAAGTTGCAATGTGCGCACAGCCGAAGAAGGGTAAAGATGGCATAGCAGGGTTGGCTCTGTCCTGGAGTGTCAACACAAGGGGGCTTGTGAAGAAGGCGCAGCAGAGACTGTATTTTTTGAGAATACTAAGGAAAAACCATCTTCCGCAGAAACTGCTGCTTGCCTTCTATCACTGTGCCATTGAGAGCGTGCTTACTTATGGCTTATGTGTGTGGTACGGAAGCTGTACAACCCAGGACAGGATGGGGTTGCGCAGGGTTGTGAAGGCAGCAGAGAGCATTGTTGGCTGCCCACTTTCCACCTTAGAGCGGATTTACGCCACAAGGTGCTATAAGAAGGCACTGGACATAGTAAAAGATCCATCGCATCCTGGTCACTGTCTCTTCGAGCTCTTGCCGTCGGGACGGAGATACAGGACGATGAAGACAAGAACAAGCCGTCTTAAGAACAGCTTCTTCTCCAGAGCGATCTCGGCCCTGAATGGGAAGCCCGGACTTTGAAAGTCATCAAATCTCCTTTGCTGTATTTTACTATATTTTTTAATTGGTGTTTTATGTATTTTACTATATTTTTTTAATTAGTGTTTTTATGGAGCAGCCAAGTAATTTCGTTGTCCCCGAAGGGGGCAATGACAATAAAGATATTATTATTATTATTATTGGCGACTCCCCACCCTCACCTGCCCCGGGTCCTCTTTCTGTGCCTTTAATTCGCAGACATTGCATCTCTGTGCTGTGAAAAGTATTGTCGGGTTATTTCTGCAGCGCAAGGTGGTGTGAAAGGACGAAGGGCCAGGCAATGTGCAAAGCATCTGCCTCCCACGCGCTGCTTCTTTGGGTGCTTCTAGACAGGGGCTTCACCTGCAAAAGGGTCACTGGGATAGATCTCTGGTGTGGGGCAGATAAAGCCGCAGCTGCAAAAGGAACAATTGGGAGCGCTAGAATTCATAGAATCAGTGGTGTAGCGTGGGTTGTCAGCACCCGGGGCAAGGCAAGTAATTTGCGCCCCCTAACCCGGGGCAAGGCAAGTAATTAGCGCCCCCCCCCCCCGCTGCACTGTCCCTCCCCCAGATAGTCCCCCGCTCTCTCTCCGCACCGCACCGCACCGCACGCCTGGCACCCTCCCCTCCACAGTGGGCGGCAACCCGGCGGCTTGGATCGAATTCGCACAGCCAGCACTGCAGTGAGAGAGAGTGAGTGAGCCAGGTAGGGGCAGAGAGCTGCGAGTGCGAGCGCCCCCCCCCCCCAGATGTTGCACCCGGTGCGGCCGGCCCCCCCTGCACCCCCCACGCTATGCCACTGCATAGAATCATAGAGGGACGCTTAGGATCATCTAGTCAGACCCCTGCAGTGTGGCAGTATCAGTGGCGTGTGGTGGAATTTTTCGTAGGGGAACAGGGCCAGAGGTAGCAGCATGCGAGGGTGATTGGACAGGATGACATCCTGACATTTCGCCCTCCCTAAGCCGGGCAGAAGCTTTCTGGGCTTTGGGGCGGAGGTGCCAGGCTTTAACACTTTAATACTTTAATTTACCGGGAACATTTAGGGGGCTAGCTTAGTCCACTGATCGCACACCACTGAGGAATATGCAGCTGTCCCTTGCAGGGATTGAACTTGCAACCTTGGCATTAATAGTATCACGCTCTAACCAACTGAGCTATCAATTACAATTCAACAGCAAAGGCAAGTCGGCTGAGATCAATCCTTAGCATTTTCCCAGATGGTGCGAATCGAGACAGGAATCCTGAAAGGCAGAGCATTTAGAAAAGGCGCCTCTGTTCGAAATATGTCGAAGAAACACGGGCGTAATGCTCACCCTGTTTCTCTACGCTCTTTTCTCTTCTTTCATCTCTCATATTTCCTGTATCGTTGCTTGTCTTCCTCTCCTCCTCTTTTTCTTCTGTTTGCTTTTCTTTCCCCCTCTGCTGCTGCTTGCTGTTTTGTTTCTTTTACTTCTCGTTTTCCTGCTTCCTGCTTTCATCCCTGGCTGCTCCTTCCCAGGCCCTCAAGTACATCCTTCTTTAAACTTGTGAGGGGCTGATACACATCCAATGGATGAAACAAGAAGCCGTGTCCCCGGCGGCAGCAAGAGTTTTGATCGCAGGAAAATGGAAGAGTAATGAAATCCCCTCTATTCAAGATTGGATCCAAAAGCTGACAGAATATGCTGAATTAGATGGTTTATCAGAAAAAATAAAGAATAAATCAAAACAGGAATTTGTTTCTAAATGGGAGGTTTTCAAAGAATATCTGAAAAATAAATATAGTAGTTTAAATTCTGTTGCAGCATTCGAGGAACTTCAGTACTAGTTGCAAGGTAGATATAAGAAATTAGATTTAATGAGAATAAGTTTAATTATAAAAAAAAAAAGTGTATTGGCAATAAGTAATATGAATTTGAAGTATGGAATAGACGCGAGGTTGGGTCTTCAGTGTTAAGACCAACAGATGTTTTATTGTTTGCTAAGAATATTATGTGTCTATGGTTATTTTTGTAATTTGTGTATAATTTGGTATTTGTGTTTTTTGTTTGTTTGTTTTTCTTGTTGTATAAATAAAAAAACTTTAAATAAATAAATACAAAAGAAACAAGAAGCCGTGTCCCGAATGTCAACCTCAGTCTGCTGCTCATCTTTAGGGATATTTTTAATGTTTGATGTTTCATCATGTTTTTAATATTCTGTTGGGAGCTGCCCAGAGTGGCTGGGAAAACCCAGCCAGATGGGTGGGGTATGTATGTATATATGTATGTATGTATAAATAAATTATTATTATTATTATTATTATTATTATTATTATTATTATTATTATTATTATTATTGAAATGTATGGAGCAACAGTGGTTCCAAAGGTTGCACAGCAACAATCCCCAAATCCCCGCGACGGGGTGAGCTCCCATTGCTCGGTCCCTGCTCCTGCCAGCCTAGCAGTTCAAAAGCACTTCAAAGTGCAAGTAGATAAGTAGATACAGTGGTACCTCGGGTTACAGACGCTTTAGGTTACAGGCTCCGCTAACCCAAAAATAGTATCTCGGGTTAAGAACTTTGCTTCAGGATGAGAACAGAAATAGTGTGGTGGCGGCGCGGCAGCAGCAGGAGGCCCCATTAGCCAAAGTGGTGCTTCAGGTTAAGAACAATTTCAGGTTAAGAACGGACCTCCAGAACGAATTAAGTTATTAACCCGAGGTACCACTGTATTCCCCACTAAAATGAGACCTCTTAGATGCTTTAAAGCTGGTTGATGGTGGGCTTGCACTAATAAAATAATTGTTCATCACATTTGCATCCAGACTTCATTCCAGTGAGCTCTGTGCTAAGCATACTGTGTTCTTTTATTTGATCCTCACAGCAACCCTGCGAGGTACGGGCAGCTGAGAAACTATGATTAGCCAAAGATCAATTAGCTTCCTCCTGAAGGGCAAAGTACACATTGTGCACAAATTTTATTTTTAGAAAAGGGCGCAAGTTAAAGTGGAAAGGTGGCGAAAGAGAAGGCACTCTATTTTCAAGTGTTTAAAGCATAACTCAGTTTCAGTCAAAGTGCAAGTAGATAAGTAGATACAGTGGTACCTCGGGTTACAGACGCTTTAGGTTACAGGCTCCGCTAACCCAGAAATAGTACCTCGGGTTAAGAACTTTGCTTCAGGATGAGAACAGAAATTGCACAGTGGTGGCACAGCGGCAGCAGGAGGCCCCATTAGCTAAAGTGGTACCTCAGGTTAAGAACAGTTTCAGGTTAAGAACGGACCTCCAGAACGAATTAAGTTCTGAACCCGAGGTACCACTGTAAGTAGTGCAAGTAGATAAATAGGTACCACTCCGTCGGGAAGGTAAACGGCGTTTCCATGCGCTGCTCTGGTTCGCCAGAAGTGGCTTAGTCATGCTGGCCACATGACCCGCAAGCTGTACGCCGGCTCCCTTGGCCAATAAAGCGAGATGAGCGCCGCAACCCCAGAGTCGTTCACGACTGGACCTAACGGTCAGGGGTCACTTTACCTTTAAGTTAGAAATATGTCTCTGTTTTATTTATTTATTACATTTATACAGTGCTTTTTTCTTTAAAAAATGTTTAGGGGTACTCTCATTTTGACTCAGTAAAATCACCATTTTATAGTTCACATCGGGGAAAATAAATACAGTTAATGGACAAAAGTACAAAGATTCACAAAATATTTAGGGGTATGCGCCCCCCACAGAAAAAAAGAACTGCATTTATATCTCGCCTTTCCTCAAGGAGCTCAAGGTGGTGTACGTAGGTCTCCTCCTCTCCACTTTATGCTCACAACAACCCTGTGAGGTAGGTTGGGCTGAGAGGCGGGTCGCCTGGTGAGCTTCATGGCTGAGTGGAGATTCACTGGCAGTGAACATGTCTTGGGGGCTGGACTAGATGATCCTCAGGATCCTTTCCTGCAATTCTATGATTCTATGTTGGTTGCCTAACAATAGAACAGGAAGTATCATATCCCCCACTGCTGGTGTGGTATCTCAAGTCTAGACTAGAGAAGGGATCAATGATTGGATCTCCCACCTCACCCAAATTTTGATAAAAAGCAGTTGTGAAATGCAAGAGGAGGGATATGGATTGGGACTTTGGCGCTGGGGGAGAGGGAGTTTAATTCACTTCTCCAAAGCAGTTTTTCCTATGAAAATTGCCTCACAAAACTGGCGGGGTTTTTTTTGCCCTGTTAAAAGAAAATATACCCATCACCGCTCCCTTAAAATGAAAGTGACAAGAGTATGAATTATGGATCTCTGTTCTCTCACCAACTTTGTTAGTTTTTAAGGCAGTAGTTTCCAAAGTTTTTTAATAATAATAATAATAATAATAATAATAGCTTATTGGGATGAAAAATTGCCACAAGATAATATATTTATTTATATTTATTTTTTGTCATTTGAAGTACAGTGGTACCTTGGTTCTCGAACTTAATCTGTTCCTGGAGTCCGTTTGACTCCCAAAACTGTTGGAAAACCAAGGCGTGGCTTCCGATTGGCTGCAGGAGCTTCCTGCACTCAATCGGAAGCTGCGGAAGCCGCGTCAGACGTTCAGCTTCCGAAAAACGTTTGCAAACCGGAACACTCACTTCCAGGTTTGCGGCGTTTGGGAGCTGATTTGTTCAGGAGCCAAGCCATTCAACTACCAAGGTACCACTGTAATAATAGATTGATGGCGATGGTGATAATGATGGAAATTTTAATTTCAATTATTTCTCCCGGCAGCCAGTTTAGTATCGAGAGAGCCGGTAGAAATGTAGGATTGTACAAATTTCCGGTAGCGTATTGGGCTTCTAATGTGCAGGCTGTTCTAGAATCTGTCCAGACCTAGTGGCACAGTACAAAGAATGCAAACAGCATATTGATATCTCACTGCAAATTAAAAAAAACCAAGACCAGCGAAGTCTTGCATAGAAGGGAAATCACTGAGTCACCAGCATTTCCTGTGCCACAGTGCCCCCTAGCATGTGTACATGGTATTTTGTACATTATTAACTGGGCTTACCCATTTTAATTATAGATGCTAGCAGTTCTTTGGGCGTGGGTTGTAGGATTTGGTATTCATGCCTGACTTCCAGTTTCCTCTCCAAATATTTGCCAAATGTTACCCAGTGGCGGTTCTAGGGTATCTGACACCGACAAGGAGTGCTAATGGTGGACTAATTTCAAGGAAGGAACTAATTTGCCAAAAGAGAATCTTGTGATACTTTTAAATACTCGCAGTAATCATCCTCATTATTATATCATTATTATGTTTGTTGCCCACCCTTCGCCATGGGCAGCGTTATAATTTAAAACACAGTATTAAAAAGAGTTTATAAACAAATTACAGATGCAGAAATAGGGCAGGTCCTGAAATCACACACCTTGGGTGTCAAACAGACAGGGCAAAGAAGTGAGTCTTCAGCATTTGCTAAAAACTGTATAGTGAAGGTGACTCTGTAGGGAGGGAATTCCACAACTTAGGGGGTGCCACAGATAATGCCCTCTCCTGGGCTGCTGCCACCCTGAGCTTCTGAGGTTGGTGGAACTACCAATTATGGTGCAAGCTTTCATGGATTAGAGTTTGCAGACGCATGAAGTGTCATCCTCATTTGGCTTATTCTATTTCACAAACACACTGTAAGCAGTGGCCTGAGCTAGAAAAGAAAATGATGTACAGTCTCATTTATAAAGCATAGTTTTTGTGCACGTACTTAAGTAAGCAAGAATTACAATTCATCACTGATTTCATTTGAGCTCCTGGGAATCTTAATTTGTGGGTGAACATATCAAACGACACAGCAATTCTTCAAACAGCTCTTGTTTATTCACAGAACAGAACTGAACTGAAGGGTTCAGCCAGCCTGCTTACATAGAGCTCCACTAGAACACAACAGTAACCATTTTCTGTAACTATCCAATCACTGAACGTCACTTTCAATCCCTTATTTGCATATGTGGACCTGAGTGAAAACTATCTACAGTATCCCCCTCCTGGCCCAGGGTGAGAACTTCAGTACATAACACCCTCCCTTTAACATCATACTTTCACTGTGATCTGGGAATACCCGCCTACCTACCACCCCGGCAACAGGTTGAACAGGGGCTCTTTAGAATCTAAGAGCCCTGCTGGATCAGACAAAAGAATTTGATTTTACTTTTTTAAGGAAATGAATGTTGTGGGTGTTGTCTGGAGCCAGTGCTGCACCTGTTTTCGCAGGGTCCTTAAATACCGTATTTTTCGCTCTATAAGATGCACTTTTTCCCTCCTAAAATGTAAGAGGAAATGTGTGTGTGTCTTATGGAGCGAGTGCAGGCTGCGCAGCTATCCCAGAAGCCAGAACAGTGAGAGGGATCGCTGCGCTCCCTCTTGCTGTTCTAGCTTCTGGCTTAGCCGTGCTCTGTCCCTTCCCCCACCTCCCGGAAAAGCCCCCAAGAGCCGCGCTCCCTTTAAAGAGCCACGTAGAGCCCGTCAATGATGGGCTGCCCTTCTCCCTCCTCGAGGAAAAGCCCGCAAGCACCGCACACACGCTCCACACGGCTCATGAAAGGGAGAGCAGAGCCTGGGATGCATACAGGCTTTGATCAGCACTCCCTTTAAAGAATATTTTTTTTCTTGCATCCCCCCTCTAAAAACTAGGTGCATCTTATGGTCAGGTGCGTCTTATGGAGCAAAAAATACGGTATATAGAGCCTAACTCCTGCCAGATACTGACACTCCTTTGCCCAATATTCTTCGTGTTAAGAGAAAAAATGGCACACACAAATTGAGAAAGCAAAAGAGAATTAATTTGGGATCTGCGCTCAGTTTAGTTCCAGGAAAGGGCAGAACGAAACTGCTATGTTAGCCCCGTATTGCTATAGACACATTCTTATTTGGCACAATGCTTAAGATTAGGAGATATCCACAGAGCATTCAGACTCTAGAGCCAGCTCCTGTTTGCTAAATCTACCTTTCCTTACTTTGAAGCATTTACACCACCTCCTCCATGCATGCCTACTACCCAAACCATTAATCATGCTCACGCACATTACCCATCTTTAAAAGCAAGCCTCTGCAATTTTTTTAATAGAACTCGCAGTGTGTCATTATGCTGTGTGTTACACCCACAAATGCATGCAGAAACCACACACTTAGCTTGCATGGAATCGCTACTTGAAGGAATACAGGATGTGGTTGGTTTTGCAGCGTAATTATTATTATTATTACTATTATTAATCTAATCACCTTCTATCTACACAATCATCTCAAGGCTATGTACATTAAAAACATGATCATAGAGCTTGAGGAACTTATAGTAAATTTATGTTGGTGTTTCCTGAGAGCTGGAAGAAGTTTGCTTCTGAATTAAAATTAAAGCATAAAAAGAAGCATATTGCACCTGACAGCAGGGAAAGAACGTGCCTGTCAGAGTTTATAGCCCCTGAAAGTCTTATCCACCACGAATTTGTCTAATCCTCTTTCAAAGCCATCCTGCCCTCAGCCTTCTGCTTCAAAGCTGCCTTATTGATTAGGCCACACAACAGCTCTAAAGAAGGTGGTTTTGTTTATTTGATTTGTGGATATCAAGTCAATCACACCCCTCATTTCTCTCTCTCTTCTAAATTTTAAAATAACCTTTATTATACAACAATTTACATATACCGTATTTTTCGCCCTATAGGATGCACTTTTCCCCCTCCAAAAATGAAGGGGAAATGTGTGTGCATCCTATGGGGCGAATGCAGGCTTTCGCTGAAGCCTGGAGAGCGAGAGGCGTCGGTGCACACCAACACCTCTCGCTCTCCAGGCTCCGGGAAGCTATCCACAAGCCTTGCGCACCCGGGGGGAGTTCCCCCGGGTGCACAACGCTTGCAGGCAGCAGCCTGCAGCGCGGAGCACGGGGCGCCCTCCGGAGGACGCCCCGTGCTTCGCGCAGGTGTCCGCAAGCCTTGCGCGCCCAGGGTGAGATCCCCCCGGGCGCGCATGGGTTGTGGGCGGCAGCCTGCAGCGTGGAGCACGGGGCGCCCTCTGGAGGACGCCCCGTGCTTCGCGCAGGTGTCGGCAAGCCTTGCGCACCCGGGCCCCCCCCCCCGGGAGCGCAAGGCTTGCGGGCAGCAGCCTGCAGCGCGGAGCACACGTTATGATTTAGCTTTCCCATTATTTGTCAAGAAAAATTTGTTACATGCTTTCTCCATCTTTCAAAATTCAATCTAGGTCTGTTGGGAGATTTGCATTATCACAATAATTTTTAAGGTATTCTTCAAATATTATCCAGTCTTTTCCAACTTTCTGATTTGAATTTCCTCTTATTCTCCCGATCATTTTTGCGAGTTGTAAATACTCTATCATTTCCGCTTGCTAGTCTGTTTTGGTGGGGATACTGTTGCTTTTCCAATTCTTTGCTATCAAAATCTTAGCCGCTATGGTACATGAAGAGGGTTTTAAAATTTATCTTGATTCACATGGATTTTTTCCCCACACCCCTCATTTCTCAGTGGCTGAGCTCTTTGTAAATGCATGTTTGCAGAACACATGTTAAATTAACAGTGGTTCTGGGTGTTCCTCTCAGGGTTGGGCTGAAAGCAAACAATATTTCTTTGTATTGCAAATACGACTGCAAAGCAAGCAAACAATGGTAACCAGGAGGAAACAAATGTGGGAAGGTGGGAACCATCAGTCCTCACAACTGCTGGGATGTGTTGCTGTACCTACTAGGCCTAGCATTGTCAGTTGACCTTGTTGAATAAAGAGTTAACTTCACTGATGCTGTGTGATTTATCTCCTGGCACCTGCTCCTGATAGCGGATGAGGGAGCAGCCCTTTTTTTTAAAAAAAACCTGGGTGTCATGGGGGGATCTTTGTGTGGGTGAGGTGGGTACCTTTGTGGGTGTGTTGAGGTAGGGGAGCGGTTCATGACTCCATTTCTTCTTACTCCTTGTGGCACTTTACATTTTAACCCACTTCCCCAACCACTTTGTAATAATAATACAGTGGTGCCTCAGGTTACATACGTTTCGGGTTACATATGCTTCAGGTTACAGATTCCGCTAACCCAGAAATAGTACCTCAGGTTAAGAACTTTGCTTCAGGATCAGAACAGAAATCGTGCAGCGGCGGCGCGGCAGCAGCAGGAGGCCCCATTAGCTAAAGTGGTGCTTCAGGTTAAGAACAGTTTCAGGTTAAGAACAGACCTCCAGAATGAATTAAGTTCTTAACCCGAGGTACCACTGTAGTAATAATATATTATTTACAGTCATACTTCAGGTTACAGACGCTTCAGGTTGTGTTGTTTCAGGTTATAGACCGCCGAAACCCAGAAGTACAGGAACGGGTTACTTCTGGGTTTTGGCGGTCGCGCATGCGCAGAAGCACTAAATTGCGCTTTGCGCATGCGCAGAAGCGCCGAATCGCAACCCATGCCACTGCAGGTTGCAAAAGTGCATCCCACACAGATCACATTCGCAACCCGAGTGTCCACTATATGTATGTATGTATGTATGTATGTATGTATACATACCCCACCCATCTGGCTGGATTTCCCCAGCCACTCTGGGCAGCTCCCAACAGAATATTAAAAACACAATAAGTATGTCAAACATTAAAAGCTTCCCTAAACAGGGCTGCCTTCAGAAATTTTCTAAAAGTCAGGTAGTTGTTTATTTCCTTGACATCTGATGTGAGATTGTTCCACAGGGCAGGTGCCACTACCAAGAAGGCCCTCTGCCTGGTTCCCTGTAACTTCACTTCTCGCAGTGAGGGAACCACCAGAAGGCCCTCAGAGCCAGACCTCAGTGTCTGGGCTGAATGAGGGTGCCAACGCGCACCCAAAGATAGGGGGAGGAATTCAACATTGTTCCATGAGGGCAAGCATTTCAGCTTGCTACATGGAATGACCACATCCCTCTCTGCCCCGTGCACCGATCTGGGGTTTCTGCTGGCTCAGCAGATCCAGTTTTCTGGAGTGCTGAGAAAGGATGGAAGGAAAAGCTCCTTTGCTCCTCTGCTGATGGGACCCATTAGTTGAATCCCACCCAGGAATTTGTTGCTGTCATGTGTGGTTTGGACCTGAGCTGTGGTTCAGCATAACATAGCAAGGCATTTCCGTTTTTTCAGAACCTGAAAATGTCCCTCCCCCCTTTTACAGAACCCCCTGTATCATTCAAGCTTCTGTAGCACCACTGCAGTGGTTGGTGTTTTGGTTTGGAGGTTGTATGTCCAGTCCCTGTAGCTGAACAAAAAAAGGGGCTGGCCATGTCTCTACTGTACGACTTGTGGCACCAGTGGAGAATTGAGTTTGTACAGGGCATGAACATGGTAGAGAGAGAAAAAGCTTTGCCTAAGGGAAAAGAACATGCAGTACAGTCATCATAATCTAAATATATATTTAGGAAAGGGGCCTATTTTCTTTCGAGAAAAGTGAAAGAATGCCCAGAGCAAAATGTAAAGGTTGTTGTTCTTTTTCCTCCCTCTCTGTTGGGTTTAATCAAGCACCGAATTAAAACTGTAAAGAAAACACAAACTGAGGGATTTTCTTCTTAAATGAAATGGAAGTGTGCTCACTGGATTGTGTGGGGGGCTCTCATGCTGCTATGGCAGTGATATGGATGTAGACTAGGTAAAAAGGTAAAGGTACCCCTGCCCGTACGGGCCAGTCTTGACAGACTCTAGGGTTGTGCGCCCATCTCACTCAAAGAGGCCAAGGGCCAGCGCTGTCCGAAGACACTTCCAGGTCACGTGGCCAGCGTGACATCGCTGCTCTGGCGAGCCAGAGCCGCACACGGAAACGCCGTTTACCTTCCCGCTAGTAAGCGGTCCCCATTTATCTACTTGCACCAAGGGGTGCTTTCGAACTGCTAGGTTGGCAGGCTCTGGGACCGAACAGCGGGAGCGCACCCCGCCGCGGGGATTCGAACCGCCGACCTTTCGATCGGCAAGCCCTAGGCACTGAGGCTTTAACCCACAGCGCCACCCGCGTCCCTATGGATGTAGACTAGAATGTCCCTATTTTCATCTGAGGAGGGTATACTGTCTAGTCTCAGGTTACCAGATTTTTTTCAATGAATCTGGGGACACTTTTCAACTTCCTACTAAATAGATGAATTTTGTCAGGGGACTGATTTGCAAATCCGGGGACTGTCCCCGGGAACGGGGATGTCTGGTAACCTTAGTCCAGTCACCACTGTTGAAGTAAGAGTCAGCCATGAGTTCAGTTATCTTGTGTACATAGAACAGGGAGTGCCACCTTGGATGGCTGTAAAAGGGGATTAGAGAAATGTATGGAGGAAAAGGCTATTGATGACTACTGCCCATGATGGCAATGCTCTGCCTCCACAGTTGGAGGCAATGCTTCTGAATACCAGTTGCTGGAGAAGAGAGGGCTCTTGTGCTTGGGTCCTGCTTGAGGATAGTGGTGGAACTAGCTGCTCCGGCACCCGGAGCAGTGTGCACCCAGGGGGCAGGGCTAGCCGCCCACGGGGGTGTGGCTAGCGTCCCAGGGGGCGTGGCAAGCATCCTGGGGGTGTGCCACCTGCGCCGAGCATCCTGGGGGGGCAGGGTCACAATGTCACCCCCCTCTGTGGGGGTGTAGTGGTTAAGAGCGGTAGTCACGTAATCTGGGTAACCGGGTTCGCGTCTCCGCTCCTCCACATGCAGCTGCTGGGTGACCTTGGGCCAGTCACACTTCCTTGAAGTCTCTCAGCCCCACTCACCTCACAGAGTGTTTGTTGTGGGGGAGGAAGGGAAAGGAGAATGTTAGCCGCTTTGAGACTCCTTAAAGGGAGTGAAAGGCGGGATATCAAATCCAAACTCTTCTTCTTCTTCTTCTTCTCAGGGATGACACCCGGGGCACACCACAACCACCTTGCTCCACCTCTGCTTGAGGGTTTCCCACAAGCATATGATTAGCCACTATGAGGATGCTCAACTAGATGGGCCATTGACCAGATCCAGCAGACTCTTCTTATTTTTGCCAAGCTGATACCCATCTCCAGAGGTTTTGGACTATAACTCCCTCTGCGCTTGCTGGGGCAGATGGAAGGTGTAGTCCAAAACATCATGAGGGCGCTAGGTTGGCAAAGGTACCTGTGTCAGGAGTGAGCCGACAGTAAATCACACTGTGCAACTTGGAGTTAACTCTTTATTAGCATGAACATGACCTGCACAGACTTGGAGGAGTGTCAGGCCAACTGAACACAGTAGCTCTTCCCTGGTAGGTCTTGCCCCCGATAGGTCTTGCCACATGTTTCAGTTGCTGAGCCTATTAGTCCCTGCCTCCCCACAGCCATCTAAGTCCTCTCCTCTCCAGGGTTTTTCCCAATCAGAGACTGCGCCTGCGTGAAACTAACCTCGCCTTCACTCTTTTCATGCCTCTCTTCGTTCTGGGAGGCCAGTGGGGAAGAGAGCTTATTGCAGCAGGAGTGGAATACACCAGCCTAACTCATCTCTGCCTCTTGACATCCCTCCTCCCACTTGCCTACTTCAGATTCTGCTTTTGATTCTGGACTTCTCTCTGTCACAGGCTTTCCCGGCTCAATAAAGCCTGTTACCTTTTCAGCTTTCAACACCTCATCTTCTCTCTTTTTAAAAAAAATAATATTTATTGAAATTTTCCAAAGATATCAATAACAAAACTGCAAAACAGAATATATACAAAAAAGAGAAGAGAGAAAAAAGAAAAAGAAAAGAAAAAACAAAAACCCAAAAAGTACATATAAAGAAAACCCCCTTCCCCACCCCACCAACACAAAAATTTTGCAAAAACCAAAAACAAAAACACTCAAAACAAAGAAAAATTTCATTTTTCAAATTCCTTCTTTCATAACTTGGTTCCTCAGCCTCCTCCCACCTCCCTCTTTGTATTCCAGTTATTAATCCAGTCAGCAAATTCCTTCCGACTTTCACTGCTTATTCACTTTAAACCTTATTTCTTCCTCAACATCACCAAACAGATAGGCGTCCAAAAATATAAAATTATCCAATCCCCAATTCCCTAAATAGCAAAGAAAGATAAGAAAAAAGAAAGAAAGAAGCCTTAAATCTTATACTCTCAAAACCTAAAATCGTATACCCTTATATCCTAATGTCTTAAACTCTTTGTCTTGTTTTCCTGGAACCAACACCTCATCTTCTCAGTGTTCTCCCTCGGACCACTCATCATGGTCCCACACCACTCCCTGGGCTCTGAGCCTTCTTTCCTTGATGGTTCCCCAACTGGTTCCTCCCACCATTCCTTTCTGTCAAACCAATCCATGACAGTACTCCAGGCAGAGTCAGGCATATCTATGCTCAATTACTTCATTAAGCAAGCTTACATGTTCCAAATTACCATGGGATCAGGCTACATGTTTTAAATTTAGCCATTTCTTCCTTATGGCTTTGTTCCATTCCTCCATGGTGACTCAGAATCTTTGGGACTTAGTCACCTTGATAGACGTACTAGCCTTTGGAAAATGTGACTACATTCTTACAAACTTGTTTTTATAAATTACGCTTTCAGCAAATGCACACACAAAAAACCCCAACACAGTAGTGAAGGAAGGATATTTTTACAGAACTATGTCAAACACCCAGGATACTAATATAGTCAGAATTAATGTAGAATAGTACTGTTGAGACTTACATAATTTAGGACCAAGTCACCATTTTAAACTTGGACAACAGGGCTGCCTCAGACATTGACTATGGGAAAAGATTGTAGCTCAGGGTGATAGAACACGTGGTTTAGATTCAATCCTTGGCATTTCTAGTTTAAAGTATCAGGGTGCTGAAAGTCTCTGCACAAAGTGGTGCCAGACACACCTCTGTGGGGAAGGAATTACTGTATTTTTTTGCTCTATAAGACTCACTTTTTCCCTCCTAAAAAGTAAGGGGAAATGTGTGTGCGTCTTATGGAGCAAATGCAGGCTGCGCAGCTATCCCAGAAGTCAGAACAGCAAGAGGGATCACTGCTTTCGCTGTGCAGTGGTATTTTCCTCTCGTTGTTCTGGCTTCTGAGATTCAGAATATTTTTTTTTCTTGTTTTCCTCCTCCAAAAACTAAGTGCATCTTATGGTCTGGTGCGTCTTACAGAGTGAAAAATACGGTATACAACTTAAGGGCTGCAACACAGACTGCCCTCTCCTGAGGATTGTAAAACTACCAAGAGGGCCCCCTCTGCTGATCTTAACACCCAAGAGAGTCTGTAGGGAAGAAGGCAGGTTTTAAGACATTTGGAGCATAAGTTGATTAGAGCTTTATACGCTAATGTCAGCACCCAGAATTGGGCTCACGAACAAACTGGCAACCAATGCAATTAAAACTTAGGAGTTCTAAATGGAACCCTAGCTAGGGTTGCCATATTTTCAGTTGACTTGTCTAAGATTCAGGACAAAGTGCTGCCTTTCAGAAATTACCCCCGGACGTCAATTCCACCTTTTGAAATCCCAGTTATGTCCGGACGTATGGCAGCCCTAACCCCAGCCAGTAATCTGACTGCTGCATTTTGGACCTGTTGAAGTTTCCAAGTCATCTTCGCCGGCAGCCCCACATATAAAGCAACAATTGCTGTCTCCTTTTACACCTTCTATGACAATGCATCACAGCACAGCTGCCAGTCAATCAATGCCATCTATAGTTTCTGCTGCAAACTGACAGAAGAGTATTTCCTGAGCTCAAGTCCAAAGATGTTGCTTCCACAATAATTTGTATGCCCAAATAATGTACTTAATAGCCACATGGATCCTCTGCAGGCGCTGTCCCTGGGTATGAATTCTAAAAGAAAAGAGAGTCATTTATAGAGGAGAGTTAGGAACTCCTATGTCTGGTTTGGCACAGGGTCCCCATATCTTCTACCCCAGCCATGGAATATGCAGGCTAGAATAAGTATTATTTTTGGTCTATTTTTGCTTTTGCTGGTGGCTGTTATTACAGCTACCAGCTGCAGTTTGGACTAATCTACCAAACTGAATAAATGTTTACACTTGGTCCTCAAGCCATTTTGGAGCACTTCCACTAAATTCAGTAGGACCATTCTGAAATAAGTGGGAGGACTGCAGCCGCTGCTATCAAGAGGCAGCGATGAGAACATATGACTCAATTATTCTGTAAGCACATGAGAATCCAAGACACACAAAGGAGCTGTCACGTTGAATCAGCAAGTGCCACCTTTGGCAGTCGCTATGAAGGTCTAGTATAGCACTCGCATGCACATGATAATTTGAAGGCCAGGCAAATGTTAAGCAAACCATTCTTTCTATATTCAGGGTCCAAATGTGAGTGTCAGTGCTTTTGTGCCAAAATGTCACCATCCACACACAAGAGGGAAATATTAGCAGGCTCATGGGAAGCCCAAGCTTTGCAGATGTGCACATACAACCCTCCCCAAAAAACCCCCCAGAGAACACCTAATGGGGAGGGAAACCCCAAAATAGCTCAGAGGACTAGGTTTGCTAAGTGTCCATGCAATGCTGACTGACTGTTGGAGTGAAACAGTCCAACTAGAAGGGGAAATGGAATGCAGTAGCCAGAAGAAGTATAGGACTAGCCGACAGGAGCGCTCCAGCCTGCAATGTTCCACTGAAGGTATCACTTATAATAATACATTTTTAAAAGACATAACATTTGTTATTTTTATAAGGAAAATATGTGGATCACTGAAACTGAGTTATGCTTTAAACACTTGAAAATAGAGTGCCTTCTCTTTCGCCACCTT
The DNA here is from genome assembly GCF_965153285.1 of Podarcis tiliguerta. Classification (NCBI taxonomy): domain Eukaryota; kingdom Metazoa; phylum Chordata; class Lepidosauria; order Squamata; family Lacertidae; genus Podarcis; species Podarcis tiliguerta. The sequence goes on along the minus strand of NC_139547.1, from coordinate 18,780,278 downwards.
TCCACTTTAACTTGCGCCCTTTTCTAAAAATAAAATTTGTGCACAATGTGTACTTTGCCCTTCAGGAGGAAGCTCATTGACCTTTGGCTAATCATAGTTTCTCAGCTGCCCGTACCTCGCAGGGTTGCTGTTGAAGCCTTATTTACCTAGGGATCCATTAGCCACGCCATCCCCTGGACCTCGGAGGGAACAAAAGTACCAGGAAAGCAAAATCTTCTTTGGAGAAAAAGAGTTTATTGAGATCTGAGCACAGAGTCAAGGTCTGTACTCAGAGACAGCCTGCTGGTTAGTTCCTAGAAATACACTGGCTGTAAAGCAAGACACTTCAGCAGACTTTCTTATACCCCCAGACTTCCCCAATCGGCTAGCAAATATTGCTTGCTTAACACATTTTATTGCTTGCTAAACATTCCTGTCTTTCTGCTAAGCCAAGCACTCCCTCCCACCTCCTTGTACACGTGTGTGTTCGTATCTCTTCTTATCTTGCATTACTTAAAGCAGAAGCAAAGCAGGAAACATCTTGCTAGTGGTTTTTAGTTGACAGCAGTTTTTGGCTAGGCAGGAAACGACCTTCTGACCTGTAACTAACATCAGCAGTTTCAGATAGCTGGTTAGACAGGAAACGGCCTCCTGACCTGTCTGATTTAGACTTTTGCAAGCAACTGCAATTTTGGGCTGTTTTGACCATCCTAGCAGAGTGCAGGAATTTACTATGTGTAGATAATATTTGAGAGCAACAGAATAAAATATTGAGAGAAACCTTTCCCATCTCCCTTTACTCCGTCCTCTTCTTTTGAACAATCTATTACTTAGATTCGTTCTGGGGTAGGGGTCTATATTCTCTCATTACAGCAATCACGCGAGGTCCCATCATGCGAGACATCATCTTTTTCATCATATGTTGCAGGCATTGCATTAAGCAGGGTATACAGAAGCAGAAAAGCAATAGAAGCATTATTGGGCCTATTCTCCCCACAAATACGATACCGTTCATGCCAACAGAAATACGAGAGCATCCATATGACAAGGGCGGTACATATCACTCCTACCCACCAAACCCAATATCTCCATGGTTCCTCCCACCAATATTCAGGGGGTGTGCTCATTGTTGAAGAGCCCACTGATATTTGTGCCCGACTACCTGTTGAGCCTCAAGGATGAGAGCCTACCGGTGAGCTGATGCTCCCACTATGTGGGTCAATTTTTCTATTAGCCCTGTTGGGTGGATTGAACTCTCGTGCTGCCTCCCTAGTGACCAGAGCATATGGAAGCTGAAATCCTGGGGTGGCAATTCTTACTGGCACTTGTTTAGTAATTTCAATGCACACCTGGCTCAGGCTCCCATCTATCACCTGGGTTAAGAGTAGGACCTGGTCTATCAAATGAGGTTGGTACAGTGCTCTACCTTCCAGATAACAGTTGACTACCCTCCCACAACAGCAAGAGCGGTACAGAACTAGATAGATTTCGATCGTCTCTACAGCTTCCCGTAAGAGCACTGTCCACGCATGCTGGTCAGTGGTGTGGGAGAGGAGCCACAACGGGGCAGTGGGGTGTCTCAATACGGTAATCTCATCAAACCCCAGTTTCCAATAGCCAAGGAGCACGCCATCTCTTACCACCGGCAAGACGAACCAGTCGTAGCAGAGGCCAGCAGGCCAATAGGGTTGGTATGGTTCGGTAGGGTCAGGGCAATAAGACATAGAGCAAGTCAATAAAGAAAATAAGAGAGAAAAGAGAAAGTCTTTGTAACTGTCCTTGTGATGATTAGTCGCAGGATCTCGTTGCCCGTGGCCTAACGCTTTTTCCTGGTAGCGTCAGACACAAGGTGATGATCAACTTCAGAGGGTCAGCGGGATTTCTTTTGCAAGTCCAGACACCCTTCTTCAGATGCGTGTGATGTACCCAGGGGATCACCTCGACTACTTTCACTGCAGTTAGGGATGAGGGGGTCGCCAGACGCTGTCACTCAGAGGGACTGGTGAACCGGCTCAGCGAGACTGCCACGGGACTGCAGGTGTACGCTTGAGGGAATACCTGGAAAGAAAGCAAACACACACAACAAACACAGGGATTGCACTTGTTCTTGGGTGATGTGATCTCCCATCTGCCCAAACCGGCGGGGATGCCTCGGACGAAAGGGGTTGGCCTGCCATATAGAAGTTCAAAGGGTGATAGTTCTCAGTCTCTTGGTTGGCGCACAGGGCACATTTTGGGATATAGCAGCAGTTAGTTATAGCAGCAGTTAGTTGAGGTAGAATATTCTCCCAAGGTGCGCCTTAGCAGCTGGGCCTCCCAAATGGGTGGACTCGTGGTAATTCTTTACAATTGTGCTGGCCAGATGTTGGGGCACAAAAACACGGCTGTCCGGTCCTTCCTGGAGCGTTGCTCCTTCTTGGCTGGTCCACTGCTGTTCATCAAGGGTGTAACGTGGTTCCACATCGTCTGGAGTGAGTTCTGGTACCAATATCAAAAGTCCCGGTGGTGCCTCTAAATTGGCTGGAGAACAAATGTCTACGTTGGGGGCGTTGCCTGCGGGCGCCCCTCCCATCCAATTCTTCACCGTGCGTAGAGATATCAGCAAGGCGGTCGTCACTGGAGGGGATCTTCAGGATGCTGAGACACAGTCCAATCTGAAGCAGCTTTCTTATGTGGTGGACCCAAGGGGTGGTGCCAGCGACCTTCACAGCTGTGGGTGTGGAGAGCAGATGGGCCCTTCCAGCACGGCGGCAGTGGTGCCTGGGACCAGTCTCATCCACACCTCGTCACCTGGCTCAAACTGGTCATGCAAGAAGTTCGGGCCTGGGTTGAGAGAGAAAATCTCGAGAGAGAGAGACTGTACATAATTGTTCAATTCCACATCTTGAGCAGGGATAGGTGAAAGCATGCACACATAAGGAACCGGTCTCCCAAACATCACTTCAAAAGGGTGACAAGTGAATGCGTTTCAATGGGAGGCTACAGACTCTAAGCAAAGCCAAGGGCAACATGGACACCCAATTAGACCCTGTTTCTTGGGTCAATGGTTTTTTTTCAAAGTCCTGTTCATCCTTTCCTCTTTTCCAGAACTTTGGGGCCTATATGCGGTACCCACCATCTTCCTTCTTCACTGGCAACAGTGGGGTGTTTCACTGTGATTGGCATTGTTTCAAGATTCCATGTTGAAGCAATCGCTTCAAATGCACCCACACTCCTTCAGCTGCCTGTCGTGGGATGGGGTATTGGTTTTTATCTTTCGCCCATAGTCCAGGGTCAACATCATGAGGCAGGCTAACAGGGAGGATTCCCTCCTCTTCTTTTACCATCATCAAGCACCAATGGTCTCTCAGGGGCATTTCTAAAGAAAACTCTCCTGCTGGTCCAGTTGTCATCATTACTTCCCCCATTGGTTGGAAGGAAATCTGGGCTTGTAATTTTGTTAACAAGTCTTGGCCCAATAAAGGAATGGGACACTCTGGTATATACAAAAAAATTGTGCTGGACTACTTGGCCACCTAGGCAGCAGGTAACAGACTGCAAAAAAACGGGGCCTTTTGTGATTTACCTGTGGCCCCAATTATATTAACCACTTGGTTTGTGGGTTTTGTTACAGGCACAGGTAAGACTGAGTGGGCAGCTCCCTTGTTCACCTTCTCCTACCTGTAATAAGGTAGCTAGGTTAAGGGCTGTGGTAACCTGAAACTTCAGGCGTGAATGTAATAACAGCATCTGGCACTTCCTCATTTTCGCTTGTGATAGGAAATAGGTGCCTTTCATGTCAAGTAAGGCTGGGACTGCATGTGGAGTCACACAGGTGGTGTCCTGTCCAAACGTGAATTTTATCTGCCTTCGTGAGTAGGGTGGCCACTGCCACAATCGCTTTCATACAGGGGGGGGGCAATCTCTGTTCTGTTGGGGTTAGCTTCTCTGACAAGTATGCGACGGGTTGCTGCCAATTTTTCAGTTTCTGGCATAAGACTCCCTTGGCTACCCCCTGGTCTTCATCTATGAACAGCGTAAAAGGCTTCTTGGGGTTTGGATGCCAAGCACTGGGGCTTGTTGTCACTTTGAGATCCTGAAAAGCCTGCTGCTGTTCCCTGCCCCATATAAAAGGATCCTTCTCTATTCCCTAGTTGACTCATGCAGGGGCCAAGCAATGCTTCTGTAATTAGTAGTGAGTCCAGGAGATATTGTTCATCATCATAAGTGGGATTATAGGTTTAAAAAAAAATCCCTTCAAACAATTTTACGATCTTTGCTGGATTCTCCTCAAAAGAGGGGTTCTGATTTCTCCAATTACAAACATCTGCACTTGAAAAGGGTATATGCTGGACCGTGTAGGTCTGTGGTGCCTTCGCTTGTTCAGCTGGGACAGGGGCTGGTGGATCATAAACCCTCTGAAGGGGCATTTCTCCAGTTGCCTGATCCTTCCTGGTTTTCTCATACTATCTGTGAGACATAACTCTCTTCGCCGCCTGTCCCCACTTACGTTGCCATCTCTTCCTCTTTTCAGGGGTGCAGCATTCTGCTGCCTCAACTAACAAGGGGCTTACATCCAACTTCTTCCTCAAATGGCTTTACAAACTCCTTTAGTCTCTTTTTCTGTCTTTCTGTCCACATTTTCTTTCCTTGATTCATATCATCTAGTGTCTTCCTAAACTCTTCGTTATCTTCCTCATCTTCCTCTTCTTCCGTCTCACTATCCTCCTTCGCAGGTCCTCCTCCCCCTACACCAGCACCTCCCTGTGCTTCTTGATCTTGGCCTGGGGGGGGGGGGTTTGGAGGGGCTGTTGGTGGAGTGTAAGGTGGTGGCTTAATCACTCCCCCTCCTCATCTTCTGGGTCTTCTAACACCAGAGGCTTCACTGTACAAATCCTGTTCTGTGTGTTGCTGTCACAGCAAGACTTTAGCCATGGTAGATTCTTTTCTTTACATTGGTCTTCCATGTAGAGATATAGGGGATCTGGTCTGGGTGGACATTTAATATATTTTGCCACAGGGGGTTGATTTGCCACAGGGGGTTGATTAATTGCAAATCAAAGCCACGCAGTTCTCTGGGTTGGCAAGTCCACCTCACATAAAGTTTTGAGTCTCTGTTTTTTCAATGTGAATCATCACTCTTCGTGGCTGTTTTCCAGTTATTAAAAAAGCATTCCAGAGGAATACATTGGCTTGCTCCAGACCCTATTTTTTTTTTTTTTTTTTTTTTTTTGTTTTTTTTCAGATACTCCCCTCCTAACTGGGTTTTCAAAATTCTCTCACACTTCACATGCTACAGTTTGTCAGAAAATGCACAACCCTACAATCGCTCGGCCAAGGGGGCACTAAGCCTTGGCCCTCATTCAACAATTCATCCACTGGAGTATCTGACACACAACATGTCAACAAAACACTCAATTCCCTCTGCCCCATTCCCTTTCCCAAACCTTTACCAATTCCTTTCCTGGTGGCATTCTTACTGCCGGGCACTCTACTGCCAACTACCAGGTGAGGCTGATCAGGCCTCTGGCCCTTTCCCTCGGGCCCCTAGCCCTTTCCCTCGGGCTTACCTTTCTCCGCTGCGGACCTGTCCCCTCGGCGCCGTTCTGTCCTCTTGTTCTCCCTCAACTAGATGTCTCCGCTCCAGGACGGTGTGGCAATCTCCCCCTACAAACTGGCAGGGTGTGCACCGGAAATGCGAACGCCGATTGGAGCTGTTCACCTTGGTTGAGCCTGGCCCTCCGGTCCGTATTTGGGGAGGGGGCTGATCCCGGACGAGCCCCCAAAGAAATGAAGCCTTATTTACCTAGGGATCCATTAGCCACGCCATCCCCTGGACCTCGGAGGGAACAAAAGTACCAGGAAAGCAAAATCTTCTTTGGAGAAAAAGAGTTTATTGAGATCTGAGCACAGAGTCAAGGTCTGTACTCAGAGACAGCCTGCTGGTTAGTTCCTAGAAATACACTGGCTGTAAAGCAAGACACTTCAGCAGACTTTCTTATACCCCCAGACTTCCCCAATCGGCTAGCAAATATTGCTTGCTTAACACATTTTATTGCTTGCTAAACATTCCTGTCTTTCTGCTAAGCCAAGCACTCCCTCCCACCTCCTTGTACACGTGTGTGTTCGTATCTCTTCTTATCTTGCATTACTTAAAGCAGAAGCAAAGCAGGAAACATCTTGCTAGTGGTTTTTAGTTGACAGCAGTTTTTGGCTAGGCAGGAAACGACCTTCTGACCTGTAACTAACATCAGCAGTTTCAGATAGCTGGTTAGACAGGAAACGGCCTCCTGACCTGTCTGATTTAGACTTTTGCAAGCAACTGCAATTTTGGGCTGTTTTGACCATCCTAGCAGAGTGCAGGAATTTACTATGTGTAGATAATATTTGAGAGCAACAGAATAAAATATTGAGAGAAACCTTTCCCATCTCCCTTTACTGTGAGGATCAAATAAAAGAACACAGTATGCTTAGCACAGAGCTCACTGGAATGAAGTCTGGATGCAAATGTGATGAACAATTATTTTATTAGTGCAAGCCCACCATCAACCAGCTTTAAAGCATCTAAGAGATCTCATTTTAGTGGGGAATACAGTGGTACCTCGGGTTAAGAACTTAATTCGTTCTGGAGGTCCGTTCTTAACCTGAAACTGTTCTTAACCTGAAGCACCACTTTAGCTAATGGGGCCTCCTGCTGCTGCCGTGCCGCCACCACACTATTTCTGTTCTCATCCTGAAGCAAAGTTCTTAACCCGAGATACTATTTCTGGGTTAGCGGAGTCTGTAACCTGAAGTGTCTGTAACCTGAGGGACCACCATAAATAAAGCCTCAATGGCTGCAGTTGGGATATTTATAAAATTATTTGCTGTCTTTTTCTCTCCTCTTCCCCCAGTTATTTCCTTCTTTATTAATGATAGCAATAATAGGAAACACTCAGATCTGTAGTTAATTCCTATTTGATGTGGAGAACATTCCCTCCCCATGTTGTTATTCATTACTTTTTTTAGTGCTCAAAAAGGATTGCATGTGTGTAATTGCGAAGAGGACAATACTACTAATTTCTGGTAAGCTGAGTATGAAGAATTTTCAGTTGCTGCCCAGATATTTAGGATAGAAATTCCTAATGCATGCGACTGTTGCATTCTTTAAAAGGCACCAGCTCTTTCTTCATCCAAGAATAGCTGATGGAAGGGAAGATCTAGAGGTTAAAGCGTAGAAGCATGAGTCAGACCAATGTATCTCTCACCAGCTGCATGCCTGCCTTTCTTTCTCTCCTTGGAGGGGTTTGTAAAAGAAAAAAAAATCATCCCTGGTCATCCTTTTTAACTATGTTCACTATGGCTGCAATGAGAATAAGTCATGCCTAGTGAGTGAATTGTAAGTGCAGATGTATTACAGGACAAGGCAATCACAGGACAGGAACAAGGACACAATCATGGCATGCCCTTGTCTTTCCCAAAATACTTTTTGTTTTAATGCCCACTTGTCTTTTTTGACATGGCTTGTCACATGGAGTATGTCACTTGGGGCACACGAGGTGGGGTGGGGGAGATAGGCAGGGCCAGCTCTTTGTGGTAGCCCGCAGCCAAATGTTTGTACTGAAAGAGGAACTGCAAAGGCAGCTTTCCGATCTCATTGGCAGTCTGTGCACAGCAGCTGCCTTCCTCCTTTCATATCTTCTGCATGCAGCACGGGCCTGCACACTTGGATGAATAATGAAAGGGGCTGTTGCTCACTCTGTTTGGACCAGCCTCTCTGCACAGCCTACAGGCTGGCTTTGCACACAGAGGAGGAGAATGAATGGCATTGGACAAGGGACCTGTTCATAAACACATGAGCTGCCACGTGCAGAGGCTAAGACTGCACTTAAAGAGACCCGCAGGATGAATCATAGGGCATCACAAAAGGATCTGTGGAACTCCACCCTCTCTCCAGACAGTGTAGGCAACCACTTGAGAAAAGGTCAATAAATGGCTAGAGTTTTGCAGAGTGCTATTTAGGGATGAGCAAATATGCCACGTTCAGTTCCTCTCAGTTGGCCATTTTCTCCGATCTTGAATTGGTTCCACGCATTTCCGCATCAGTTTGTGATGCTTTGAAAAGCAATCATAAAAAAGTTAATCAGCATTTTAGTGCAAATGCCTCTTAATAGGCACGTTTTTGTATGCAATTTTGCATAATATACCAATCTTTGCAAAGCAACATGGCTGATATGCATTTCGTATGTTATTTTCACTAACAGAACATTTTTGAATTTTGTTTGATTTTACTGGAAAGCTGCCCTGATCCATTTGTTCTGGGGAAAGCTGGCAGTTTCCCAGTGGGGAGGAAACAAGTCGTGCACAGGCCAATATGCATTCTGAGGGGGAAACATGGCTTGCCTAACATTACAAGCTTTTCCAAGCCAGGCAAAGGCCTTCCTATTGGCCCATTTTTCAGATCTCCCCATTGTTTTCAACATCACACAGAAAGCTGCCTTGGCCCATGTTGCTCAGTATTGTCTACACAGATCGGCATCAGCCCCACCTGAAAACTGAACCTGGCATGCAAAGCACCTGCTCTCATAGTTGAGCTATGGCTCCTTTCTGTTCTATACAATATTTTGAGCTTTTGAAGTTTGTGGCTCTTTTTTATTTTTTGTATGTACAGTATGTTACTCTCTTGGAAAGGGTGGGCAATGAAGAAATATTATGAATGAATGATACAGCCTGAGGCAAAAGAACTGAGGCAGAATCTTCCACCTGAGGTAAAAATTAAAAAAACAAAAAACCCAACACCCAGCCCGCCCCTTTCCCGCTCATTCCCCCTTTCCCCTCAGCGCGACGCAACGCTCAGGCACGCGTCACTTCTCCACCCAGCCCTGACTGACACCCCTCCTGGCCCAATGGCGCCTCGTGTCTCCGCCCAACTGCGTCATAAGGAGCCAATGGGCATCCTCCTCCTCTTCTTCCTCTTCGCCGGACTGCTGCGGGGAGGGCAGGGCGGCGTCGGCGTCGTTGCTGCTACCGCTGCCGCTGCCGCCGGCGCCGCCGCCCTGACAACCTCCAGGCCCTCCTCTTCCCACCCCCTTCTCTTTCCCCGTTCCCACTCGGACGAAAGGCCGGCTTCCGACAGCCAATCCGGCGCCGGCTGAAAGTGGAGAGTGGCAGGCGCGGGCGCCAATGGAGTGACAAAGGCGGCGGCTGAGGAGAGGGAGCGGGGAGGGGTAAGCTGGAAGCCCGAACCAGGCGCGGGTGTGTGGCGGCGTATCTCGATGGGAATCGCAGTCAAGGCAGGAGAGAGCGGGAGAGCCCGGATCGGGCCTACGCAGGTGAGGCTGCAGCGTGAGGTGCGCCTGGGGGGTGGGGCGGGCACGAAGAAGGGGGAAGGGATGTCTGTTATGTGGGGGGGGGGGGGGCTGAGGCAATCTCCCAAATTGGGCGGCGACCAATAGACAACCCCCTCCTCCCAAAAAATGGGAGTGGGAGGATGTGGTGGCACTATTAGTCCCCTCGCCCTTCTTCCACTTGGACCGGGGCGGGGGGAGAAGCGGGAGGCCGAGGCACCTACGCACCTGCCTAATGTGGCGGAAAGAAGCAGGTGATGATGGGTGGGGAGGAGCGCGGCTGGTGGGCTTCTGTCGATTCCCCCGCCTCGCACCCCCCCCCATTTTGCCACCCAAAGCGGCGACAACGTGGGGGGGGGGCGGGGCTGGCTTTGTGACCTTGGCCCAGAGGCCTCCCTCCTTTCCCAGCCATGCCCGGGCTGCCCATCCATCATCATCGCCCTCTGCACGGAAAGGCAGGCCCCTTCTCTCCCCCCCCCCCCCAATAACAACCACCTAAATTCCTGCTGTTGATTTCTCCTATTCTCCTTTCCAGCTTCTATTTCTTCTCCTCCACCTCCCTCCTCAAACTGTTCGTTTAATTTAATTTTAAAGACATTTTTAATTAGATGTTTCATATACACACACACAGAGAGAGAGAGAGAGAGAGAGAGAGAGCCGTAGCATCTTATGTGGGCTTCTCCCTCTCAATCGCTCTCTTTCTCTCATAGGTTTTCCACAAGCATTTGGTTGGTCGCTATGAGGATAAGATGCTAGGCTAGATGGGCCAAGAGCCTGATCCAGCAGGGTGGTTCTTAGGTTCTCTCCTCTCCAACACCCCCACCCCGCCGCTACACACAATTATTTTGTTACTGTTCCATCTCTTTGAGTATTACTTAATAATCGAGTGAAGAAAGTAGCCTAAACAAAAATACTGGCTCCAGTGGCGTCCCTATAGCTTTCCTCTCTCTGCACGTTAAAATCAGCAGGTCCGTCACTTCAAAACTGGGGGAAGAGGGGGAGTTTTCAGTATCGGGGCTGTGTTTTAAAAACAGCCCCCCCCATCAGAATAAAGGTCTATTTAGTAAGCAAAGCCTGGAGGCAAGGGTCCTCCCCTGTTCAATAACAGGGGTTGCCTGTGCCCCAGAAAAGGTAGTAAAGAGGTACAACGATTACTCCAAGATTAAGTTGTAAAAGTTGTAAAAAAACCCAGCATTTTATGTGGTTATTCTTTGTCATAATGGAAATTCTCTTGAGAAATGATAGGGTCTACAACTCGAGAATTGTAACAGTCTGCTTTTTTCATCCTAAATGGTCTGTAACAGTGATGGCTGAGGTTCTGTCCTTTACCAACTGTTTCCTCTTTCACCTCTTACAAAGGCTCTTGTCTGTTTTATAGGTTTGGTTTCATGGGCTACGCCCGACCTAACATGCCCATTGTTGTTGTTTCCCCATTACTGCATGGGTTTAATATAACATGAAGTATTACTAGACTCGGTTTATCCTCTTCTTACATTATGGACTGGGGTAGGGGGTTGAAGTGAGTTTTCACATCTCTCTCCTTTTCTCCTATTCCCCAGTATTTTTGTTTGTGCAAGGGCAGCAACATTTACGGTACTGCCTAGGTTCGGCATCTTTTCCTCACAGAGTAAAAAATATTCTCCCTAATTTTTCTTTCAAATATGCTTCCCTTCCTGTCATCTTGTTTATTACTTTCTTGTCCAAACTATGGTTATCCAAGTGCTAGTCACCTCTATCCTTTGAGCCATGTGTTGCTTCTGCTTTGGGAGATTTCACTGAACTAGCCCGCTGTTCCTCCTAGGGTGTTTCTCTACTTCCTGCTGTTTCTGAATTGTACCCAAGACAGACTTCCTCTTATATATTGACTGGTGATTATGATCTTCTGTGCAATGCATACATGTTCGCCCGTATCCAGCCAGCAAAATGGTGCCCCACCAGGCGTGCTTCAGAATTTCATTGACATTAGTTGTTATCCCCTCTCTACAAGTATATGTTGCCGGAGGGAATAATGACAAATGTCAATGAAATTCTGAAGCAAGAAGCCGGGAAGGGCACTGTCTTGCAGGTGGAATGTGAGGTAATGTGTAGACATTTGTCTTCCTATTCCTGAATCTTATCTATTCCACACTTGTCTTATAGCTAGGCTTTATAGATTGGTTACTTAATTTAAAGACAGTTTATAAAGTTAGTTGCTCCAATCACCTGGGATTATTTGGATTAATTGATGTTGTTATAAGCCATAGAATAGATGAGATTACACTGATAGAATAAGACTTATTCTAAAATAATCCATGCACAAGAAGACTAAAAGGGGGCATTTCCCTTTCCCTTTTGCTTTTGCTCTTTTGTGTTATACAGTTATACTGCTTTAGATTTCACCCAATTGCTGTTTTGTCAATGATGACCTTGTTAGCTTTGCATGAAGAAATGAAAAGTACTGTAAATCTTGTATTGTGTCCCTTAAGGGTATTAAATACAACTGTACATATTCTGTAATATGTAGCAGTTAAAACAAATAGCTGGCAGGGCTTGTCACCCAGTGGTATATACATGTTCTGCATAGGCAATCCTAAGTTGTCTCATACAGAAAAGTGAGATGCAGAGATGCAGTGACAAAGGCCAGAGCGGGTGCTGGCTTTGAGTGGCAACAAATTTGGTTTCTCTGATCCTTCTGAGACTTCTTCGGCCATAAAGACCAAATGTCTCCTGCTGAATATGTGTCTTGTGACTCTTGATAATGCGCTTTTGTGCTTATATTCACTGTGGGCCTTGCCATCTTGCTATTTGCTTGATTTATCTGTTACATTTTATAAATGATGTTAGCTGTTTTGGGACTTTGGTTGAAAAATGGGATATAAATCTACTAAATACCTAAATACGTACTTGCATATTTTTTCTGTGTATCTGAGTCAATTTAAAACTGTCAATAAAGATCTATAATGGTTTGTATGAGTAGTTCTGAAATATGTTCTGTGTATCTGTAGTAGTACTTTCATAAATGTACTACTACTTTGATAAATGTACTACTAGCTGGACCATCACCTAAAAGATTTAGGTGATGGTCCAACTAAGTTTTACTCAGAGTAGACCTATTGATTCTCCTTGCCTTTTAATTGGTCTCTTAGTATTAGTATATCATACAATACACCCATAACATTGTCAAAGGATCATACTGCATAAATCAGAAGTTATGTTTAGACAATTCCTGCTTTTTCACTATTCAGGTTACAGACAGCAACTGCAAGCAGTCAACCTTTCTTGGACTTAAAAGAAACTCTCTTCTGAGAGTTATCTTGCACAGAGTCCAACAGTGTTGCTTCTGTTTAAGCAAACAGCATGGGTGTTTATCTCTTAAGAGTTCTGACACTCAAAACTGCTCATATAATATAATAAAAAATGTATCTGACATATTACTGGATCCATGTCTTCTTCACCGCGAATATTTTGCCCACAATATCACTTTGTCCCTCCCTTATAGGGACCCACCCAATTCTTCTGATTGCAAATTGCTTTAACTGATTTTAATATTTTATACTATTATACTCTATTTGTTTTAAAATTCATGTTCTACTCTTTTCTTTCTAAACTGTGTCATGTCATGCCATTATAACATTATCATTATAACAGAGTTTGGATCAGTCTGCTTTTATAAAGTCCTTCACTCTCCTGGGCAGATACTTTCATATCTTAAGGCAGCTGAGACAAATAATCATCTAAGCATTCTAGTTATCATGTAGGAAGTCTTGAGCTATTTTGGAAGATAAGTTTTTATTGTGGAATTATAGATTCATGAAGGCTTTGTTTGGTAGTTAGATTCCATTATTGAAATAGAGAGGGATTCCCCTTTGTTGGGAAAGGCGCTAAATGTGAAATTGCTTATTATTATACTTTGAAGGTGCTGGCTGGCTATGAATTAATGTTTATCTTTCAGCTTGGTTTATAGCATTCTTTCAAAGTTTTCTTCTCATCCTGAATACTGTGTAATCTTAAATTACTGTGACATTTCATAGAAGAAATAATTTTGAAGATCTAGGAGTGGAAACTTTGGGTTGTGCAGTAGAGATTACCAGAGCTCTTACATAGGAGAAGCAGGGTATTTTTGTCTTTTTAAAAAAATATTTGTGTGGCTTAAAATTAGTTGCAAATAAACTCATGCTGATAACTGGCATGTAAAAAATAAATGAGAACTATTTAGCATCACTGTTGGTGACCTGTTTGGCCTTGTGACTAATAATATTTACAGTTTAATTATATAGTAGGACATTTGGAACTTCCTGTCATTTAGCACTAAAAAAATGCAGATCACGTACTTGTCAGAATTATGTAACAGTTCAGCAATGAATGATTATATTCCAAAGTTCACTTTCTTTTGAGAACATTCTGTAGGCCTGAAAATGTATATAGAATGAAATATTGCTCATCATCAAACCAGTATTCAGAACTGCAATGGGGAAGTTAAATTGTATAGCAGCTTCTTTAGCTCAGCAAATGTTTCCAGCGACTGCAATTGAAAACGAAGAAGGGGCTGAAGTAGATAAGTCCATCTTCTGGCAAGCAGAAGATCTCTTCTAATACTAGTTCCATGTGCAGGACTGGAAAAATGTGTAGGTCATAGTGTTTGGGGTTTTTAGTTGGAGAGGGAAGGCAGGTGAGAAGCACATGATAATGGTTTATAAAATTTGTGAAGAAAGTGGATAGAGATTATTTTAATAAAGCTGAATGATTTGAGATTCAGAACAGTCAATAGGAAGTACTTCATAGGTAAAGGTACCCCTGACTATTAGGTGCAGTCACGGATGACTCAGGGATTGCCCGCTCATCTTGCTCTATAGGCCGAAGGAGCCGCCATTTGTCCACAGACAGCTTCAAGGTCATGTGGCCAGCATGACTAAGCCGCTTCTGGCGAACCAGAGCAGCGCACGGAAACACTGTTTACCTTCCCGCTGGAGCAGTACCTATTTATCTACTTGCACTTTGACGTGCTTTCAAATTGCTAGGTGGGCAGGAGCTGGGACCGAGGAACGGGAGGTCACCCTGTCACAGGGATTCGAACTGCCAACCTTCTGATCGGCAAGCCCTAGGCTCTGTGGTTTAGAGCACAGTGCCACCCGCTTCATACTTGCGTATAATTAAACTATGGAGTTGGCTTTTGCAAGATGTGGTGATGGCCATCAACTTAGATGGCTTTAAAAGGGTATTAGACAAATTTACGGAGGATAAGGCTATCAGTGATTATGGCACACATCCAGGATTAGAGATAGCATGTCCCTAGTTGCTGGGGAATATAATGCTATTGCCATCGTGTTCTGCTTTGTGGGTGTCTCAAATGCAGCTGCTTGGCCACGCAGAAAAACAGGATGCTTTACTTACTAGATAGGGTCATTCATAGCACAAGCAAATAGGCAGTCGTGAACGCTGAAAGCAGATGGGCTTCCTGAGGACATATTACCTAAGTGTCCCAAAATTGAGAGCCAATGCTGACTATCAAGCCTCTGATTGCTTATATGGAGTTTAAAAGAATGAGAAGTGAGAGATCTTAATAACAGATCTTCCACAAACTGCATTTAATTTGACCCTCATTGTATTCTCTGAGGTGTAGAATCATGAACTGAAGAATGTAAGCGCTAGTTAAAAATAGAAATGTATGTGGAATTCAGACTTGTAGTGGATTAGTCTTTGCATGTCTTTCAGATCTTCAGTAACTTTCAAAGTGAAATGTACATCTTTTTGAAATAGAGGCTGCAGATTTCCAAACCTTGGATATTAGGTTGTAGAATTTCTGTAGTGCTTTGGCATATAAATGCTTTCATTAACATCAGTAACTGGTGATCTCTATTTTTGCTTTTGACTGTACATTAAATGCTTCATCCATCCAGTCCAAAACAGTAGACCTTTATCATACCTTTGTATGATATACCTTTATAGCACCTTGAGAATAAAATACTTTGCACATTGCTTCTTTATCAAAAATCCAGGTAGAGACTATGCTAATTCCAATTTATGCAGAGGGAGATCTGAACTTAGATAGTGATCTTGTGCAATATTAGTGAGCAGTGACCTCAGATGTTTCAAATCTGAAACTCTGTCCCTCATACTGGGTCACTTGCACAATCCTTGAAAATACAAAGTCCATATATTAATAATCTATTTCCTCTTGATAATGAAAAAATGTTGAATAAAACCCCCTTCATATCCTATTTTCCTGATGGAGAAAATTATTTACTTTTCTGATACCTGACAGTTTATGCAAACACACATGGACTATGCCCCAAGCAACTGCGTTTCTGAACCCTGGTACCTTTGGCGGAGACGAGTGGGGATGGCATATGAGTTAAGAGTGTTCCACCCTGAATTGTAAGAAGTAGCTCTTATAAATGATGAAAGAACAGCTGTGAGCTCAAATTCCAATTCTTTGAACAGTCTTTCCCTTCCTTTTGTTAGCTTTTAAAAAGGGCATTGGGTAAGGAGAAAATGTTGAGCTGGTTGTAAGTACTGCTGTCTTCTTGGAGGAACTAGATTAACAAATAGAAGAGAGTGCTAAAGGTCTTTTTTAGATTATTTGCTTTCCACTCCTCTTCCTTCCTTTCTCCTGTCCCCTTCCACCTTTTCTCTAGATGAGCACAGTTGTGATTTGGGTATACTGTATTATAGACTGGCCCTAAAATTCCCCCTCCCATGCTTCTGACACAGCTTTGTTACTGGTAACTGCTTCCTCTCTTTGTCTGTTCCTAGAATGTTTAAAGAAGAGTCTGGATGTAGCAACAGCTCACTGGGGGATTCTGACTTTCCCATTGTGGTGCTTCCTAGTAGCGTTGGCTATGACATTAGGTAATGAATTGGTCATATGGAGAATAATAGAGAAAGAGCTCTTGTGAAGCCTCAAAGGCACTAATCTTTTTCAAAGATCTTGGGTGCTTTGGCACCTGAAACCTTTCACAAAGGTTCTCCCCTTTGAGGACTCACAAGAGCCCTTTCTCACTTACCCTCCTCAATGTAAAATGCATTGCTATTGGAAAGCATCACAATGGGGGAATACAGAAACCCCCAGAGTGAATGAGATGTCACTATGCCCAGCCACCTCTCCTTTTAAACATCCTAGGAGCAGACTAAAGAGGAATCAGTCAAAGGTAACTTAAGCTACATTAGAGATAACTAAACTGGTGATAATTAATGCTCATGGACATTAGCCTATTCCAAATTGGTGCCCTCCTGATGTTTAGAACAGCTCAAATCAGTTTCAAGTTAGAGGGCACACACTGCCTTTTGCTTCCCAATTTCTACCGAGCAGTCAGACTTGAAGCTACAGCTCCTGGATTCCTGCTGTCTAATTACTAGAATGCTTCCTTGTTAAAGACTCAATGTTCACCCAGCTCTCATGTCTGGGAGTCTGCTCTCCTAGGAGCATAAAAGCCTTGGTGGAGCAGACCAAAAGCTCATCTGGTTCAGCATTCTGTTCCCATAGTGGCCAACCAGATGGCTATGGAAAACCCACAATTAGCACTCTCCCTGCTTGTGCTCACCCGCAACCTCTAATATTGAAGATAGCACATAGCCATCATGGCTAGTGGCTGTTGAGAAGCTTGTCCTTCCCAGTCCTAAATAATGCACACTTGTGAATTCACCACTGTTAACTCGTCTTGGAGAGGCAGCACCCATTCTGAACTTAATGTCCTTATTAGCACTTGGCCTTCTTTGCCAGTTTAGTTGTTTGGTTAGTAAACATAGGGAATGAAAGGCATGCATTTGATACTTGTGGACTTCTCTGCTTTGTCAGGTAAGCAGACTCCAATTTATTTTTCATACTGTATCAGTGCCCATTGGAAGTACTCTCAGTACATTTGATAGCAGGCTCTGCCATTTATACCTTTGAAGGATATAGAACATATTCCAGTTTTGAATTTTGAATTATTTAGCTTATTAAAGAGGTGAATGACACTACAGCCATATTCCTTCCTCCCTTTTCCCTGGGTGCGGCAAGGGTGTATGCTCTACTTCTGCAAACATTCCCTTTAAATGTCAAGAGCTTGATTGGAGTTTGAGTTATTACTAACTTCCTTTGCTTTAGGCTGGTTTAGTTTCTTCTAGAGTATTTAATTGCTAGCACAGGGTGTTGCATTTGATCTTATCTCATCAGTCCCACCCTCCAATCTTTCCTTCATAGGGATATTCTACAAAGCATTATAATATCTATATGTTTCTGCTTTTATACTCTTCTACGGCAGGCTTCCTCAGACTCAGCCCTCCAGATGTTGAGACTACGATTCCCATCACCCCTGATCACTGGTCCTGCTAGCTAGGGATCATGGGAGTTGTAGGCCAAAAACATCTGGAGGGCCGGGTTTGAGGAAGCCTGTTCTACAGTATTGCCTCAGTTCCTGTGATTACGCACACCAAAGGTTTTATCCATTGTAACAGCCATCACTTCAACCATCTTTCATCCAGCAGATATTTTGCACAGTTTTGCATTAGCATTGACTTAACTTCAATGTAGACTTTCTTTGAGTTTTCTTCAGGTAAAACGTTGCTGCTGTCAGATATGTGTTGGGGCAGCTGATATTGAACAATACAAGTTTTGCTAATGTTAGAGGAATTCAGGTTGAACAACTTTTTATAGTTTATAGGTACAAAAGTTTTTATTGTCAGCTTAATTTTGACTCAGGCAGATGTACAACCTTGTTCTCCTATGTAGCATAAATATTATACAGGACTATATCTCGTGGCACCAGTATTGCTGATAATGCCAGCTTTTATTGGCTTTTTGTTGTATAAAATGGGAATCTACTACTGTTACATAGATTATATGTACCGTATTTTTCGCTCTATAACACGCACCCGACCATAACACGCACGTAGTTTTTAGAGGAGGAAAATCTGTAGGCATGCCACCCGTAGGCATTCCCTCCATAACACGCACAGACATTTCCCCTTACTTTTTGGGAGGGAAAAAGTGAGTGTTATGGTGCAAAAAATACAGTATATATAAATCTGTTATATAGATGTAACATACTGTTACATAGATGTAACATACTGTTACATAGATTATATGTATATATAAATCTATGTATAGATTATATCTTCTGCCATGCTGTTGTCTTTGCAATATGGTTTTGCCAAAACATGGAAGCAAATCATATTTACAGATTCATATGGTGGGCTACTGCACATGATTAGCTCTCTTCAACTTCAGGTGGCCCCTGGGTAGCTGGCTTGCATGAAGTGGACCTATGACAGCTATCCTCATGTGTTCTAGATGGGTTGTGCTCTGAGCCTGTTGTGACTTTTGCTGTGTTATTATTGCCAGTAAAATAACATTCAGTTTGTCTCTTATTTTATAGGTTAACCTTGATTTGAACAACATATTTGCTTAGATGATTCCCGAGTTTCCTGCAATTAAGAATAAGTGGCACACAGCACAAGGTGGGTTTTATGTGATTGAATGCATTATTTGAGAGTTGTCAAGGACTACTCTCAACATCCTGCAAATTATTGCTAAACAGAGTGCTGCTATTTTGGTATGTAATCTAGCAATGCTTTTTCTGCTGGTCTCAGCTGTGGCCGAGTCTATTGTGCCAAAATTGTTGTTGAGGTTTTATTATATGAAGCTTAGGTTGCCCGGGAGCATATGTATCAGCTCCTAACAAGTCCAGATCAGCTAACCAGTTAGTTAAGGTTTCAATAGAGGTGTAGCAAAACCTCTTACTTGAGATAAGGCATCTCCAGCCCCATTTCTTGCACTCTTGCCGTATGAAGAACCAGGTAGTCCATATAAGACAAATTAATTTCATCTTGCTTTGCAATTACTTCTGCCTCCCTTGATTCACACTAGTCAAGCATAGATTTGTGGACTAAACCTGACAAAGGAGTTCCAGACAATTTATCTAAAGCACTACGGGTCTGTGTTTTTGTGGTAACTGTATTAAAACTGTTAAAACTGCAGAGTCCTTCGTCGCAGTGAGCTTTTAAAAAGCATTCCTTACCAGTTGAATGCTAAATGCTACTCTCCCAGTGCCTGTCCTCCAATTAAAATATATTGCTTTTAAGCCCACGTAAAAGTAAAAGCAGATATGCTCCTTGCCTGTATAATGCAATTAACATTAGTGGCTGAGCCAACTGACTTTAAAACTATTCAAAATAACAAATTAAAACAGACCACAGAGCTCAAGGACAAGCAGCCTTACTCATTGCGATGTTCACGTGGACTTTTGTAGCTTGTTAGTTCTGGGGAAACTCTTAAAAGCTTCAACGAGAGAAACTGCAGTAACAAATTGAGCTTAGTAATAACAGATGGTTGTGTTTTTCACTAATATTATATTCATTTTACAAGCCCACCATTCATCATAATGATCCCAGGGTGGGATACAACATAAAAAGCAACATAAAACAGAGTGGGCTATTGCAGTGACGTTAACCATTACCATAACATGTCATCAGATTGTTGGATAAAAATTACAATGCAATTTTTACTAGTCCAGCAAGCCATGTAATTGGCCACATAACCTCAGCACTTACATAAGCCTTAGATCTAGAGGGTAGCCCCCACTTGTGGTCCCATCAGTGGACATTGCCTTTTTGCTGGCGATATAGGATAGGTACATCTCTGTGGCTGCAGCCTCAAAGCAGAACTCCTTCGTGGTAGGGTTGTGATTGTCCCTTACATCATAATTATTACACTGTTCCTGAGGACCCCACTTGTTTATCCAGGAAAGGAGAATGGGGCCAATGATTTCCTTTTCTGTTGTACTTGTGAGTTCTGTGTCTTAAATTGTATTATTGATATTATTTTGTGTTGTGTTTGTGTTTTTTTAATTGCTTTACTGATATTCTGTATTGCATTTTTAAGGTTGTAATGTTTGTATTCTTTGCTTATCTGTACTCTTCCTTGGGCTCTTAAGGTAGGTAGAATGGGATAGAAATTCAAGGTTATCCAACCATGTTTATGTGGCAAGTTTGTCAAGGAATGGCTGTAGCTGGCAAACCAGCTGGTGCTGACAATAGACACTCCTTGCCATTGACAGTTGCACAAGTCATCTCCTGCATGGATGCATTTGCTTCTACTCCTCCATGATTCAGCATCTTTGTGTAACTTCTCTTGTGATTCTTGTATCTTGTTTCAGTTAGCTGATTTTGTTTTTAGAATAGGCACCAGAATTGTTCCTTTGTATCATTTGCTTGGATAGGAGCTTTATCAATACTGGCAGAGTCATCAAACAACATTTAGACAGCATTGGGGGTTGGGGGTTGGAATAAATATCCTAATTCTAAACACTGTCTACAGAATTCTAGACACTGTCAAAGCAGCTGAGTGATAATTCTGTCATGCAGTTGTTCTTTGGAGTGTCTAATCTTTAATTGGTAATATAGAGATAAAAATCAAGATAAGGATTGTCAACCAAGAACAGAAATCTCTGCTTTGTCAAAATGTTCTGGTGTAGAGTCTAGAGATTTATTGTGTATGTACACATAGCTCTTAAGCTAAACTGGATAATCTGTTCTGTGTGAGCCTGCCCTGATCTGGGCTTTTTATGAATGTTTTTTATACATGAAAGCATTTCTAACAACACTGTTCCATGGCACCGCTTTGTAAGCATGTCTCAGTTGCTGAAAATAGATTTCTGAGCTTTATTTTTCTTTCATAGATTTCAAGATGAATTCCTTAATGGAAACCCCTGAGCTGCCGGCAGTATTCGATGGGGTGAAGTTGGCTGCTGTAGCTGCTGTTCTTTACATTATTGTCCGCTGCTTGAATCTGAAGAGCCCAACTGCCCCTCCAGATCTCATATACCAAGACACTCCTTTGTCCCGCTTTCTACTCAAGTCATGCTCTCTTCTAACCAAAGAGTGAGTATCCAGTGAATATATGAATGTTTAGGTGTCCAAATGCAAAAATTCATACATAAGAAGGGAATTATTTACAAATGGGAAGAGATCTTTTATTGGGAATAGAATGGAACATTTTTGTGCAAATATTAAGAACATAAAGGCTTATTATGTGAATGAAACATTTCTATCTTTGGAAACTTGTGTATCGTATAGAGGTGTTGGATTTAAGAGAGCGAGGCTGACTGCATCCTGTTGTTGAGTTCACACTTGGTAACAAGCCTGGGTTTGTTGCCATATAACATGTGGAAAGAACCTATTTTGCTTGATCAAACTCCAAGGCCCATCTAGTCCAGTTTACCATTTTTTACGGACAACCACATGTCTCTGGTGATCATAAGCAGGGCAATTAAGGTAATGACTTTCCCCTATTCAGTATTCAGATCTAGTATGGGGAATGATAGTGCTCCTGTACTTTTTGGAGCTATCAGTCTAGCATCAGGAAGTGCTATTTGCTGAAATGACCAGGTCATTGCTGTGTCCTTAGTTGAAGTTGTTTTGTAGCAATAAACTAATTTTGTTGAGTTGGATTAATACCCATTTGCAGTGAGATCTTTGGTTTGGAGAAATAGTATTAAAACAATATTACTGTGAAGCCTCAAAAACTACCAAAATAATTAGTCAAATCTACTTTCGTTGGGGGAGGCAGGAGATTTCATGGCAGTAATGCATTAAGCTACCTATCTGTACCTGCAGATACTGCACAAAGGTGAATGAACAATCCACATTTTAATCTACTGTGACTCCTCCACGCTAGGCAAAGTAAGAATCTTTGAGGAATAGATGGAAAGTCTGGCCTATAGGAAAATACCATTTTTATTTTAAGGTTTTGAGATTACTATTCAATGTATTAATTTTCTTTTTGCTGTGTTTTGATGGATATTTGTCTTTTATTTTTGGTGTGTTAAAGTGAATATATATTTTTTAAAAATGAAATTGTGCACAGCAGGAGGCCCCATTAGTGAAAGTGCACCTCAGGATAAGAATGGTTTCAGCTTAAGAACAGACCTCTGGAACAAATGAAGTTCGTAACCAGAGGTACCACTGTAATAGCAGGAATTTCTGCATCTTTATCTGCCACAACTCTGCTTTGATGCAAATGTACAGCAACCCCCTTTTCCATTATGGAGATATGTCCACTGTTACATCTCCTTACTGGTTGAGTTTCATTGAAAGAAGGCAGCAAATACAAAGGAAGAACCTCTCAGAGAAACTTATTATTGAATCCAGTAGTATAGAATTTCATACTTCATGGCTTCCTGTGGATTATCAGAGCTGAATATAATTATACATATATAATTATGTAGCTAAATAAAGTGTTGGTTAAATCATTAATGTAAAATTATGTTTGATATGTGTGGGAAGCAATAGCTTTATAGGAAGTTTCCTACCATTATGATACAAAAATCTGAAAGATTTTTATACAGGTAAACTATTGCAAGTCTGTCTTGTTTAAATGTGAATATAAACTAAATGTTGGGTTGGAAAATGAATATGTATTAAAACAGCAGAGCAGTAAAAACAGATTTCAGAAAAAAAGTGTCAGGTGCCTCTCCATAGGAAGGAGAGCTTTCCAGAAATGAGGCCTTTTCAAATACTGCATTGCTACCTGATCTAAACTGGGTTTTTTTGTTTTTTGTTTTTTGCCATTATAATCTGAGTGGGTTGAAGGAAAACCACCTTCAACCATCTGAATTTGCTGTACTGTATAGCCAAATACTTGTCATACACTTGTGTAGAAAAGCCCCTCCCCTTCTCTCATTCTGACTTGGTTCTGATGTAAAGCAGAAGTATGATTTTGTTTTAATGTCTAGACCAGAGCTGGTCCACAAACTGGTTGTTTGGGGCTGGCAAGCAGCTCAAAAATAAGGTAGAAAACAAAATGTTAATAAATTTTGTTTAATGTTAATTACACAAAATTAAATGTCCACAATTAATATAACTAAGTAAGATTTGATAATTACTGGACAGATTTGAGCAGTTTGTTTTATTTACATCAGGTGGAATGCAAATATTCATATCTGAGGAATGAACAAATTGGTTCTTAATTTACACTAATTTAGAGGAAGCATTGTATATATTTGGGAGAGACATTTATTTTAGTCAGACACAAACTGTAGGGCTAGCATACTGGATTCAGATTATTTAATGGTCTGATTTGAATTTTTAAAATCCTATTCAAAATTTTAAAATCTTAATATTTTAATTTAAACAATTATTTTTATCACTGAGACTTGATAATGTCTGCATTTGAAGGCTCTTTAATAGTTTAGTGAGCATGTTAGGTTTTTTTGGGTTTTTTTTAATCTACTTGGGTGTAAGCATTGAACACAGAGGAACCTTCTTCTCGAGAAACGTGCAGGATTGGGTTCCAGTTAACCAAGTAAAAAACTGCTGTTAAACCCTGTACAAAATGCATGGAATCTTAATTACTGTGTTCCTTGGGATATTCCAAGGACCTTACTGAGGCTTAAGGGATTTTGCATGCCTCTTCTAGCTTGATCTCCTGATTTTAAAGGACTGCTGGAACAAGTGAGTAAATACACACACAGGTCAAACTGTAATTTCTGTTTTAATCAAGTTAGCTTGTGTAGGAACTGGACTCCTGAGAGGAGCGTAAAAGAATGACAAATGCAGCACAGTTGATGAGGTTTAACTTCACTTTCCACCTGACCAGCATTTGTAGTAATTTTTGAGTTTTTGTTCTCTTTCCCCCAAAATCATTCAGCAGTAGTGAACAATTGTCATGGGGTGGCAGGGTCAGCAGGACTGCAAGCAGCACATGATAAAGTGTTTTAATCCTTTTGGTATAGTACATAGCACAAAACTTCTGTGTTCAACCTGGTTAAATATTTTAATGGATAGTGGGCCAAGCTGAGCTTTTTACATTCTATATTAAGGTAAAGTATGCAATTGGGTGGAAAGGCAAAGCACAATTTTAACAAGCAAGTAAAAATGGCTTTTGCTTGCTTGCTTTTGGATCAGCTCTCAGGGTGATATGGAATACATGTTGCAGGCTAGACAGTTGGTTTCCTGTGCTGAGATGGTGCAATACTGAAAAGCAAGATTTTATTAAACTTGTAATATTTCCATGTACATGATCCTGAGAGGCTTGAGAGGCTAAGTTGACTGCTAGAGGAATGTGATTTGGAAAGCAAAATACTAACACTCAAACCAAAAGAATATTCCATACATTCGCATCACTAGTGCTTTGGTTATGGGCACTTGGTTATGAGACACTCTGCATTGGCCTTGGGAAACATTGCACAGACTCATCATTATTCCCAATGCTCCTGGGCCACTTGCAGAATATGAGCTATTTTATATGAGACTCCTTGTAGTTGGATGTGAATTAAATTGCACGTTGGGGGCCTCTTGAAAAGCCCTTAGATATTAATACCATGGAATGGTGGCAAAAGAGGATTGATCCAAAGTCTGTTAGCGGTACAATAGAAACTGCTCACTGATAAACCACTCCCCAGTGACAGTGTTATCTGTTATCAAATGTAATTGTGTGCAGCTATGCACCGTTTCGGTGTTTCTCACCAGCATAATGCATGTTTGAACTGTGAGTAACTGCACTGCAAATACACCTTTATTATGAGAACAGACATGAAGGAGAAGAAGCTGTGTATTAGGCTGCTAAATGCTTTGCTTCATAAAGGAAGTGTAGAGTTTGGTGAAACTCTTGAGCCATATAAATGTATTGTGTTTGTGGTTGGTGAGAAAAACAGGAAAAGGTAGTTCCCGCTGTGAAATTTTTGCAAGAGCTACTTTGTGAGAAGAACAGTGCTGTGGAGCAAGTCAGTGGTAGTAAGACAACTAAGTCATTTTCAGAGTGGTCCCACTGATATCAGTGGTTTAATCAAAACACTTAGAACCAGTGACAATTAAAGTTAAGATTTTTTTCCTAAAAGTTGCCGTCAGCCTAGGGTGTCCTTCTGTAGCCTAGGTTTCTACAGTGTGCAGCATAGTTAATATTAATTTATATTTTTTTCCCCCTCTTAAACTGTTTCAGCTTGGCGATAATTCTGGATCAGTAATAACTTTAATGTGAGAGCTGTAGCACTAGAATCCTAGGACAAAAGCACAATTCTAGGTGCCTTCATTTGTTTGCTTATTTATTTATTTTTTCATTCTGAATCCTGCCTTTCTTCCATTTCGGAACCCAAGGCAGCATCTATATGGTTCCAAGGCGATTGCTGACCTGACCCAGACCTAATTAGCTTCAGCAAGGTAGAGTATAGGTAGCACAGTATCAACAAGACCTTGTAGCTGATGGCAGTCTTCTTAATTTGGGAAATGAGGGCTGTGCCCCAACTAAAGTTTACTCATAGCAGATCTTTTAATTCAGTCGTGTCCATTAGTGTCATTGGGTCAACTTTGATTATGACTAAATTTGGATAAAACTTTGGGTTGCTCAAATTTGGCTAATGATAATTCTACCGTAACATTTTTTTAAAAAAGATTCAGGCATATTCTTAAGCAGCATCTTAACAACGCTCTCTTAGTAAAGTTTCCAGACTTCGAAGTCTTGTCATATGCCTATAATGGGAACAAGTAATTTAAATGCTAGTGCAGCTCATTAATCTGAAGATCCTGTGAAATGCTCTTACTGTTGTCCACAGGAAACTAGGAGCATCTCTGGCATTCTTTTCAGGGTAGCATGACTGTAAGCAGCACAATTGCATGAATGCAGTGCTGTTTACTAGAGCAAGAAGAGGAGCTTTGTGTAGAAACTGAAGCTAAATGTCTGTGTACATATGTTCTACTTGCATATAATCAACATGACTTATGTATCGTTTGCACTACCGTTGTAGGAGCTGCCACAATACTGGTCTATATATTTTGGAATTATTAACCACAAGGCTGTTAAGAGCATTTAGAACACCAGTTTAGGACAGCTAACTGCATAATGGAAATTTCTTTTTTCCAGCCTGCTAAAAAACCACCAACACTCTGTATTTCCACTGCTGGTGTTTAATGTCTAATTAGATCATGCTGATGACCTTTCATGAATAATTCTATTAGCAACACCAAACATTGCACAGGATATGAAAGATGTATGAATGTGTTTGAACAAATTGGATAGGATTGCAGTGCTAGTCAATTGACTATCTGTTATTTGATTACTGTCAAAGATTCCAAAAAATCACAAAGTCTGTGTGACTGATAGCCCCCTTTTTCGTTGTATCATGCTGTCCTCTGATAGCAATACATTGAGGGCCCTTTGGCTTTACCTACAAGACTCAGTAAAGCCGTTTGTCTAATTTTAAAAGGAGGCAGGCACCTCTGCACTGCAACCCTGCTTTTCCTGTATTTATTTATTAAATTTGTATTCCCCCCTTCATCAGTAGATCTCAAGGCGGTTGACAACATGCTTTCCTTTATTGATCTACAAAGTTTTTCTATGTTCCTAAGCAATACTGGCTGGCTGACCTCTTAATAATGTTTACATTATTGGGAATCAGTTGTTGATTAATGCTCTGCAACAATACTATTGTGTGTGTGTGGTACAGTGTGACATAGCTGCAGCTCTGCAATAATTTCAATATGCCTACCTGCCCTCTTCCAAATTGGTAATCCATGTGGCCAACTTTCCCCACTGGCCATGTGCTATAAGTACAGCCATGTCTAATCAGAAGTGAGATTCAAGAGAAAGCATAAATCAAGCATGCACATGTTGCAAATGCCCCAGACTTGGGGCTCTCACTAAGACCATTTCATTTGCTCTGGGGTCATGTAGAAGGGATTGGGCTCTGATGTTTTCTAGAGCCACAGTATCTCTTGTAGTTTTCATATTCCTCTCTCTTCTAGTAAATCTGTGCTTCAATATTTGGCTATTGTTTGACTGGTCAGGTTACTGATTTATTTATTTATTGGAGCAGGTGCATGCACATGTGTTTTACTGGTCAAATATTGACCTGATCTCTCTACATAATGGGTTCCCAGGCCTTATAGGGCTTAGGACACAATAGGAATTGGAGCACCTCTCCACATAAGAAGGGAAGAGGGCTGTTTCTCTTATGAGCTCCTGGTTAAGGAATGTTGTCCCCTACGATGACTGTCAGGTGCTTATGTTAGCAACTTTACAGCACCAAGTTCATGTTTTCACCAGGCATTTGATAGAATGTGCTATTTTGACCATTTGCTTGTGTATTACTGGGAATTACTGAGAATCAGTTGCTGACAGTCAGTCAGTTGCTGTAGAACAATGTGTAAAGGTAAAAGTAAAGGGACCCCTGACCATTAGGTCCAGTCGTGGTTGACTCTGGGGTTGCGGCGCTCATCTCACTTTATTGGCCGAGGGAGCCGGCGTACAGCTTCTGGGTCATGTGGCCAGCATGACTAAGCCGCTTCTGGCAAACCAGAGCAGCGCACGGAAACGCCGTTTACCTTCCTGCCGGAGCGGTACCTATTTATCTACTTGACGTGCTTTCGAACTGCTAGGTTGGCAGGAGCAGGGACCGAGCAACAGGAGCTCACCCCGTCATGGGGTTTCGAACCGCCAACCTTTTGATCAGCAAGTCCTAGGCTCTGTGGTTTAACCCACAGTGCCACCCACGTCCCAGAGCAATGTGTAGTGACATTCTAATGCTGTTGTTTTCCTGTGTTTTGTATTTTTGCTCCAAATTAGTGATAGCTGCTCCGTTTTAAATTTTATTGAGTTTTATTCTGTTGTGAGTCACTTAGAGACTCTGACAGGTGGCAGGTAAAATCCAATGATAGTATAAGCACATAATTTAGACATTCATTATACTTTTATGTTGGGAGCTCAGTTTCTGATGAGCTCACCAGTGTCAGGCATGATTGTTCTCTGTACAGTCGAAAGCTTGCTTTTCACCATTTTGATATGCTCATGACCTCTGTATTGGTACCAAGGACAAACTTCTTTTGAGTAATGAACTAGGTTTCCTAATATGCATTGAAAAGGTCCCTCCTGTCTGGCAGCTTTGTATTGCTCACCTACTGATTCCTTCCCATTTAGATTGGTGTTCCTAAAACAGATAAAGTTATCAGCTTTATATCTTTCTCTCCCCCCCCCCCCAAAGTTTCTTCTTCAGTACACCAGGAATCATAAATCTGAGATAAAAAGCCATCTGCTTTAGCACCAGGCTGTACCACCTTCCTGATAAGCATAGTACAGATGTTCTCTTCTTTGAAAGGAAATGCTTTTGTAAGCATTCTGTAGTTGGTGTTTTTCAGAGGTCACTAAATCCTACCTGATACCAGATCAATAGGTTGGGGGCTCCAGTTCTATATCTCTTGGCCAATGCACTTACCAAGCAGCTGCTCCTTATTTTTACCCGTACACATCACAAAATACTACTCTAGGAAGGAAGTGCCCTTGTTTCAATAGCAGATCTGCTTTCCTAAAGCAAATAAATGCATTTGTTTTCTTTTTAGGTACATTCCACCTCTGATCTGGGGAAAGAGTGGGCACATTCAGACTGCCCTCTATGGGAAGATGGGGAGAGTAAGATCACCGCATCCTTATGGACTTCGCAAGTACCTCACAATGTCAGATGGTGCAACAGCAACTTTTGACCTCTTTGAACCACTGGCTGAAAACTGCATTAGAGGTGAGATAACCAGCTGTTGTGGGTTTTTTATTAGAAGTTTGAGTAAATGTGGGGGAAATACATTACTATTTTTGACTACCATTGGCAGGCTAGGGGGCCACTGCTTTCACAACTCCGGGACATGTTTAGATGGTTGTAAGCTTCTGCAGCTAGTGCTGTTATGAATCATGTACCAAAAAAACAGTTTTTACAACCAAGTGATAAGATACAAGGTTTATGGCCTAGATTTCCAGTTGAGTTAATGGGCATGAAATGCTATTCCTCTGACCCATAAATAACATAATGCTTAGGATTAAGGTCTCTAAACAGGCTGTTTTGCCTGTAGGACTTTTCTCTTGTGTATATGGGCTTAATCACATCTGGAACGTGTGTGTGTGTTTAAAAACAATATATCAAAATTTAGTGAGTAATGACATGTCTTTCTGAAGGTCAGGTATAAGGGGCCGTTGATCCTGCTTGTTTTGAAATGTTGCTCTAGTGCATAGGAAGCTGCTGCTAAATATTCTAAGAATTTCACTCTCAAATGTGGAATTGTACCAGATGCTGGAGGGTTGATTCTTACTACCAAGCATTGTTTCCCAATGTAAATAGCAATGCAGTGAGCTGTAGAGCTGTTCTCAGCAGTTGCTTTCTCAGCAACTATGATTTGATCTTCAAAAGAAGGAAGCATTGCTGACCAAATGGATATTTTTCAGATAGATGTATAAATCTGAACCCTTTATTTAGTCAACAGACATGCCAAAAACAAACAATTCCTTCTCTTACAAAGTTATTTCTAGTTAGCCTCAAAGACCTTCAGCTTTAATCAGATACATTACCTCAAGGTTCTTCATGAAGAGTTTCAAAATAATGTACCAAAACTGATAGAAATCCTCTCTCTCAGTGACATCGTTTGGAGTAACATCTGTAGTACCGTGTTAAAATAAACTCCTCTCAGTCAGATGAAAGAACCTAGATGAACAAACTCTGAAATTGTGCAGGGCATATTGTTTATTTCCCTTGATGATATAAACATAGCATATAAAACATCACTACAGATTGAACAATGCATGAGGAGCAAAAATAGCTTTGTTGTGAAATAAATGTGTTTTGTCTTTGTGGAATATGAAACTGGTATAACTAGCATGTATTCTTTTGCTTAAACTAACCTCTCCCGACCTTTTTCATTGTGCAGAAGATATCACAATGGTAATTTGTCCAGGAATAGCCAATCACAGTGAGAAGCAGTACATCCGCACCTTTGTTGACTATTCGCAGAAGAATGGCTATCGATGTGCTGTGCTAAACCACCTTGGAGCTCTGCCAACTATTGAGTTGACTTCACCACGCATGTTCACTTATGGTAAATATTGGCTCTTTCATCTTAACCTTTCAGAGTTACTTTGCAACTGGACAAAGTCCTCTAATGTCAAAGCACACTAGATGGTGCCTTCTGAAGCTTGAAAGTGTTGTCTGTGATAAAGCCTCCTCCTTTTTCCAAGCAGGATGACTTATTTGCTCAATTTCAAAAAAAAACAGTATTCGAAGTAGCAGCCATTACTTGTGCTAAGTCTGCATTAATTTTGTTTCCAAAGGTTGATTCCTAAAACCCCTCTCTTTACAGTACACTATATTGGGAAGCATTGGGAAGGGAAAATAGTAGGGACAAGATGACTTGGTGAGATAATACCATGATCACCTTGCCAATGTTTTGCCATATATAATGCTTCACAATTGGATGACCATGAGATAGCAATTGAAGATGCAACCACTATAGCATTACCAGCTTCCCAGCATCTGTTTGTCCAGTACATTCATCCACCTAGGAGAAAAGTAGCTATCTATTTACTCTGATTCTCTTTGCCAGAAAAGTTAGTGATGTGTAACTTTTCAAGATAGCTTTAGAGAGCAGGTGAGCATAAAGCTGATATCTATTATAGGAGAGTGGGGATCTCTTTAGCTGATGTAGGCCTGTTGGCTCTTGTCACATCTTGTATCTCAGTGCTTGTGATTAGAATTTCAAGCCTCCAGGGTGCGGTCTACTGCATGACTGCTCTTTAATAACCATAGTCTATTCCGCCCTCAGGAGATAATTCTGGAGTGTTGTTAAGCAGCCCAAAATGTTGTTGTAAAGCTCTGCACCGCCCCTCCTTCCTATGGGAGTTATTTTCTTTGAAGCTTAGGTATGGTGTTCATAAACAAGGCTTGAAAAACATTTTCAAGAATGAAAATGCATCCTCTCTACCAAAAAAGTGCTGTGCAATGTCTCTCCTCCCCAAAGTATTAAATATCAAGCTGTGACACATGTATCCTCTCAGGGGCTGGGAAATCAACTCAGTATATAACAGGCTGAGCATGCCCAGCCACGGAGCTGCCTCTGGTCCGAATCTAGCCACCCTATCCTCTTGTTCTTTTTGGGAAGACATCCTCTGAAAGGAAAGAGATGAAGTGCATCCAAAACCTTGGTATAGGGTTGCCATATTCCCAAATTGCAGTCTGATTTAAAAAAATTGCAGTCTGATTCCTGGACATGTGGCAGCCCTACTTTAGTGCAAAGCTAAGCACCCTTTCCTCTCCCAGAGAAGAAGGCAGGCAGGGAAAACAAAAATGAGGCTGCTATGTTCTAAGTTCAGGAAGCATGCTGCTTCACAGTGGTGGGAAGGTAAAAGAAAGTAAGATGGCAATAGAGCTGCTGCAGCCCCAAGACAGCTAATGAGAGAAGGGGTTGTGAGCCAAAGAGAAACTGCATCTGTAGCCAAGGGTCCAATATGAAGCTCACTGTCCAACCAATGTCTGAAATGTTTTGCCAAGATCCCCATCTCCCCATATTCTGTGACCCTCCAGAATATGGAGGTGAGAAGCTTGGCAGTAACTGTTTGTGCCCACCTAAGGTCTGACAGAGTATCTCAGAAACCCTGTTACGTTGCTTAGCTGGAACACAACATAGTCCTGTTTCAGTCATTGCAAGCAAGCCCTGGGGATCAGAGTGGTATTGGTATTAAGGCTTCTTGGTGCTGTCCCTAACTCTAAAAATTCCTGAAGTGTTATTATAATGCCTCTGAGGGCTGTAGCTCAGATGTAGAGCATCTACTTTGCATGCAGAATGTCTGAGATTCAGTCCTTATAATCTCCAAGAAGGGTTAGGAGAGACTCCATCTTAAACCATGGAGAGCCACTGTAAGTCATTGTAGACCCTACAGAGCTAGATGGACCCCATTGATCTTGAATCGGTATAAGGCAGCTTCCTAGGTTCCTGTAAATGTTTTTAAAGGAGTGGTCATTGACAGTAGAAAATAATAGTCAGGTCATGTTTGCACAGGAGTGCTGTGTGTATGAATACAGTCTTCAGTTCCCAAAGGTTTGTACAAATCGCTGCACATGAAGGATTACAGTCAAATGCACTTGATCGCTGAATAGCTGCTGGAAATCTGGACTGTGTGCAGCAATTTGTGGGGGTTTTTTGCAGGGAGGGGGATACTTTATAGATTTCTCTCCCAGTTCACAGTTGGAAGAAATAACAGTGTGTGTAGTGTTTTTAGTTACAGCTTTTGGCTGGGACCTGATGACTGCTGAACAGAGAATGAAATATTTTGAAAAACTTGCTTTGATCCTTGAAAAAAAAAGGGGGGGGGAGTTTGCTGCTGTAGCCGGCAGTTAAAGGTTCTGTTCATATGGCAGTAGAAAAGGCCAGAAAAAGGTTCTTTAGAAGAGCAGGTGTGGGTTTCACTATTAATGTTGGTGTATTCTCCCACTGTATGATCTTCTGGAATATCACTGTATATGTGCAAAAATGCCCATTGTGCTTCAATAATGAACAATGTTGTTAGAAATGTTGTCTCTTGAAGTGCATATGTGAGCTCTAGGGGAACATTGGGACTTTAGATGCATCTGTGATATGTCATGTTTATTTTTTTTATTTTTTCTGTTCTACAGGTTGCACATGGGAATTTGGAGCCATGGTGAACTACATCAGGAAAACTTATCCTCAGTCCAAGCTGGTTGTTGTGGGCTTCAGCCTTGGTGGAAACATAGTGTGCAAATATCTGGGAGAGAACCAGACTAACCAAGAGGGTGTATTGTGCTGTGTCAGCGTATGTCAAGGGTACAGTGCACTGAGGTAAGCTTGGTCTTGTAGAGCAGGAGAAACTTATGGTAGATGTCTAAGGAAACAATCTGCTGGTTATGGAAATATGATACAGATACCAAAAGCTTTCTTTGGGGTTCAGGGGCACAAAAACTTTAGTTGTGTGAAGTTTTGTTGCTAAACTGTGTTTTGAACTTTTTGCACAAAAAAGGGAACTGGGAACTTACAGCAAATTTCATCATTAAAATTGCTGTTGGCATACTCAGTTTCTGTAGGCATTTAGTTGAGAGCCAAGGGTGCAAACCATTTCCACATATACCCAACCTATTGATCTGTTCTCTTTTATTCAATATTAGCAGTCTCTTTTGAAGCTTTGTCATGGCCAAATTTTCTGATATCTAGTTATGCCATGTCATTTCTGCTAGTATCATTTCTGCTTACAGTTGTGCTGTGTATTTTGGGTTGAGAGCTGGGTCGAACTAATTCTCCCTGCAAAATACTATAACAGATTCCGGGGGGGGGGGGGGGGGGCGGAGAGGCGGTATGTGTAAGTGAAAAGTGGCATTGGGAGGCTGCCATTTTTAGCAGAGGACTAGGGGGAGACTAGAGTGTTCTTAACCTTGCTAGCATTTTTTCTGCAAAAATCCAGACCTTTCCCAGCTGCCACCTCCCTTTGCATAAACACAAATCTAGAACTCTGGTGTAAAATGGGGGTGCATTAGCTGGGCAGAGGTGATTATAATTAGGAAAAGTGCCAGTGGGAAGAATATTAGGCACACTCTTTCCTCCTGCTGTTCTGTTCTTTTGTTCAGAGTCACAGTCTCCCAAAACTACTTTGGCTCTGTGTATTTCCAGTGTTGAACTGAGGCTCCAAACAGGATGTATAGTAGTGTCCATGTGTGCACACAGGAGCTACATATATCCCAAGAGATCAAAAGTGACATTTTAAAAAAGGACCTTAAAGATGCTTGCTTTGTCTGTGCTACTTAGAATATTATATTATTATATTATATTATATTATATTATATTATATTATATTATATTATATTATATTATATTATATTATATTATAATACAATACTGCACTATATTATATTATATTATATTATATTATATTATCATATCATATCATATCATATCATATCATATCATATCATATCATATATCATATCATATTATTCTGCCCTATACCCGGAGGTCTCAGGGCGGTTCACAGAACAAAATCAAAATATAAAACCACAAAATACATAATCAAAATGAAAACAACAACCCAATAACCCCCTCCACCCCCAAACCCCCACATTTTAAAATGGCATAGGATGTCAGTCAAATCAACCAAAGGCCTGGTTAAAAAGGAAAGTTTTTGCCTGGCACCTAAAGTTATATAATGAAGGCACCAGGTGAACTTCTCTGTGGAGAGCATTCCACAGAAGGGGAGCCACTGCAGAGAAGGCCCATTCTCAAATGCCACCCTCTGGACCTCTCACGGAGGAGGCACACAAAGAAGGGCCTCAGGAGATGATCTCAAGGTCTGGGTAGGTTCATATGGGAAGAGGTGGTCCTTGAGGTATTGTGGTCCTGAGTCGTTCAAGGCTTTATAGGTCAAAATCAGCACTTTGAATTGGGCCCGGAAACAATTGGTAGCCAGTGCAGTCAGACCAGGATTGGTGTAATATGCTCAAGCCATCTTGCTCCGGTGAGCAACCTGGCAGCTGAATTCTGCACCAGCTGAAGTTTCTGAACCGTCTTCAAAGGCAGCCCTATGTATAACGCATTGCAGTAATCCAACCTTGAGGTTACCACAGCATAGACAACAGTAGTTAGGCTATCCCTGTCCAGATAGGGGTGTAGCTGGGCCACCAGCTGAAGCTGATGGACGGCACACTGAGCCACTGAGGCCACCTGAGCCTTGAGCAACAGCAAAGGATCCAGGAGTACCCCCAAGCAATGAACCTGCTCCTTCAGAGGAAGTGTAACCCCATCAAGAACAGGTGATCTCCACCCATCTGGTCTAGGGAACCACCCACTAACAGTGCCTCAGTCTTAACGGGATTGAGTTTCAGTTTTTTGGCTCTCCTCCAGTCCATTACCAAGGCAAGACACTGGTCCAGCGCTTCCACTGCCTCACCTGCAGATGTAAAGCAGAAATAAAACAGAGTGTCATTGGCATACTGCTGACAGTGTACTCCAAACCTCTGGATAACCCACCCAGCGGTTTTATGTAGATGTGAAGGTTCCACAGGGCTGGAAAGCATTCCCCAAGCAACACCCTCTAGGAAGTAGGACTGGAACCACCACAAAGTGGTGCCACCCAACCCCTAGTTCGGACAGTTGCATCAGAAGGACACCATGGTTAATGGTATCGAAAGTATTATAAAGCCAGATTACACTGGAATATTGAAAGATAGAGTCTTATAATCTTGCCAATCTCCAAATGATGAGTAGAGGTTTAGGAAGGGAATTTCTTGGTGTTCTTTCAGATCTGATTAGATATTTGTACATTTACAGTAATGTTAATTCAGGCAGAGTATGTAGCAACCATGCTTTTCATAGTCCTGTGCGCTGAGAGCAGTGTACTCTGAAAGAAAGGTTAAAAATCGGTTGACCTAACCTTGATGAGCTCTGGTGTATTTTAAGGTCAAAACCCAAGGGGAGGGTACTGTTCTAAAAAACAACAACCAATAATTTATTTCACAACCCACTTGCACAAATGAATTTAGAGTTGGAAGCCTTCCCTAGAATGACATTTAGTATGCAAAGTTCTGCTTATTAGGAAATAAATGCAATTGAAATCCATTAGTTGCAGTACTGCAGCTGTAACTGCACTTTAGCTAAAGGATGTTGTATCTGAATGTAAATGCTACACAGAAGGCCCTTCTGGTTGGAGAAAGTGTCAAGCAGGCTAAGGAAATGGCAACCTCCATATTAATAGAACTCATAGCAATTCAGCTCTGGTTCCAAACTGGACAACAAAGGCTCCCTTTATATTTAAGACTGTGCAGCTGCAGAAATCTTGTGGCAGGATTAATTTTTTTAAGCAAGAGGATTAGAAATTGGAACAACATAAGCTTAATACTGTCAGGACCATGTCTTCTCTCCTCCCCATCTCTAAAATATTTGTCAAACTTTGTTTGAACCTGAGAAAAATGTGAGGATACTGCATGTAACTGCAAGATAGATTATAGACTTTTACAAATTGCTTCACAAGACTGTGCCACCTTTGGCATGTGTACACATTCAGAGACTGCAATATTAAAAGGGAGGTGGGTATTGTGCAAAAACCTCTCATTCTTATAAGTACTAGTTGCTCTGTCTGTGTTTTCCTTACCTAGTTAACCTTGTTTTTTTAAAAATTAGCAGTTTGAAATACAGTTTTGAGTTCATCTGTCCATGCTCTGTCAATTTTTGTAACGCATGTTTGAAATTACCTGTTGAGACAACATAGAATTGAACCCATCTCTTCCTAGAAAGTTCTGTTTTGCAAGCTGTTGGCTGTTTTGTGCTCCAGTTTCTAATGCTTTTGTTCCCCCTGCTGGCTGAATCCTTTAATGACACATTTCTCTTACGCATTACTGTGCGTTTTACTGTGTACTTTTTAAACTGTAATAGCTTATAGGTGGCCCCTTGAAGTGAATCAAATTAGTTATGTGGAAATGCTGCCATCTATCTAAGAGTACTTTTTGTTGCTATGACCCTGGAAGCTTGCTTTTCCAGCTTTCAATTGATTTCCACCATGTCATATCTTTAGGGCACAGGAAACCTTCATGCAATGGGATCAGTGTCGGAGATTTTACAACTTCCTCATGGCAGACAACTTGAAGAAAATCATATTGTCTCACAGGTACAAAATGATGCTCTTTATATTCTAAATGGGCCTCTGTGTCAGCTGATAATGTGCAGTACCAAAAATTGTTCTTATGTGTCGCCAAGTTGAGCAGGGTACCAACAAAATTAATTCTCCTCTGGATCAGTAGCTACTGAAGAACTATGTGCATTAATAACCTTACTTTCAGAAACATCTTACTTAAGAAAGTCTGTGACACTTTGGCTGTGCTTGGGGAAAGGGTGTGAAATTACAATAACTGGTTGTTTGAACAGTTCCAGGTTAGCAGTAGTCAAAGCTTGGAACTGTAGTTGCTGTATTGCTTCCTGTTTAAGCCGGTATGGAAAAACAGCTTTAAGAGACTCTATGTATAGGATATAGAACCCCCTTAATTCATCCCAGATAACTAAATATTATGACAACTTAACTAAATATATTAATCTCCCTGTTAAAAGAGCTCTTAGTTGTAAGCATGAGCAACCTTTGGCAGGTTTGAAGGACGGCTTGTTAATCTACAAAAACACTTTTGTCTCCATAATGGATCTTTTGTGCTCCAAGGCCAACCCTCAAACCAAACTTCCTTTTGCACATTTTCTGCCCCACCTCTGCTTGTGGAGAACATGATCATGCATCTGATCCATAGTCTACAGCACACACCCTCTTGCATTGTTCTCACCAATGCTGACAGGGCTATTGCTTAGTAATGTAATTGCCCACAGGGCCTAGTGCAGGGAGTGCTAACCTCTGGCCCAGGGGCCTCATTCAGTCCCCCAAGCAGATTTTTCAGCCCCTGAAGACCCCACTGCTTTTTGCAGCAGCACAAAGGTGGAAATAAATTCCAGCACTGGGATGAGCAGAGAGATTCCTTCTTTCAAGGAGACCAAGGTGGCATATGTGGTTGCACCCGCCTGCCCGCGCACACACACTGCCATTTTATTTTTCAGCAACACTGTGAGAAAAATGAGACTGAGATGTCTGGCCCAAGTTAAGTCAACACCAGCAAGCTTCATGGCTGAGCAGGGCTTTGAACTGGGATCTACTGCTCTAAGGCCAACTTCCTGACTACTGCAGTACACTGATTCTTAAGCACTTCCGACCTTGGCTCAATTTTACTCCAATAATAATAATAATAATTTATACCCCGCCCATCTGGCTGGGTTTCCCCAGACACTCTGGGCAGCTCCCAACAGAGTATTCAAAACATGACAAAACATCAAATGTTAAAAACTTCCCCAAACAGGGCTGCCTTTCGATGTCTTCTAAAAGTCAGATAGTTGCTTATTGCCTAGACATCTGGTGGGAAAGTGTTCCACAGGGCGGGTGCCACTACCGAGAAGGCCCTCTGCCTGGTTCCCTGTAACCTCACTTCTCGCATTGCGGGAACTGCCAGAAGGCCCTCAGAGCTGGACCTCAGTGTCTGGGCTGAACGATGGGGGCGGAGACGCTCCTTCAGGTATACTGTTAGTATCTGCACCAGTTTCTGCACCAATGTCAAAATCTATGCCAGTATCAAGTCTTCAGGGCTGAACAAAACTGCCTTTTGTATTTTTTTCACACGGGACAGATTCAGAATTGTATTGGAGATGACTGTAACATGATTCTTAAGATCTGTGTCAACATAAAGCAATTTATGAAGTAACTTTCAGATCAGCAGTAAACCCAATAGAGTAGGTTCTCTAATAGTTACAGTATGTCTGTGTTTCATACTCATTCACTTCATTCTCTATGTTTCAGACACACCTTGTTTGCTGAGAGCCCTAAAAAGCCTCAGTGTTTATTAGAGTCAGACTTGAGCAGACTTCACACAGCAACATCCCTTATGCAGATTGATGACAGTATCATGAGGTATGGACATCAAGAAGCACATTTGGTAACTCCCCTCTGTCATTTAGACCTTCCTGAAATGCAGGCTGCTGTTATCATCTTTGTGCATATAACTCCCAATTCTTTCTAGATCTTATTGTTTACAGGTTTGTCTTGCCTCTTGTTCGTTACACTTTAAAAAATGAATTTACCATGCTGTAAATAGCAACGCTGTTGAGTGAGTAAAATTAGGGTGCAGGGTGACTAATCAGACTATGCAGTTGAGATTCTACAGTGTTTTTGTGGAACATATCTTAAGCCAGTACTAGAAATCTTTTCTGAATGGTTAGAAAACAGTGATCCTTGTCATCTAATTCCTTTGGCAAACTCCAATAATTTGAGTTACTTGGTGGTGCTACAGAAACATCTGAGGGGTGCTGGTAAAAGTTCATCAGAATAGAGCCAGGAGTGTCATTTTGTTAGAAGCACCAATGTCCCCAAATGCTAGCACCAGTGCTGAATCACTTTCAGTTATGGTATAGATGGAAAATGAAGCCAGTCTGCATGAAATGTTTATTTTAGATTTGTAGTTGCATCAAATTCTTCATATACTGATTTGCCAGTAGCCATTGGCATAAGCAAAAAGTTGTAATTCCTTATGATCAGTGCTTACCACTTTCTACATATTGTGTTACATAGCTCAACTTCTGTCATGGAGTTTCAAGGGTAGGTTTTCCAGTAGAAACTAGTTAAAGCCTTTGTTGGTTAGCCTTAGTTTCCCCTACACCCTATTGTGATATGGCAAGAAATCAACCCTGTCCTCAGAGGACACCCTCCTTTTTTTGGCTGCATACTTGTTCCTCAGTAAAACTTGCATTCCTAAATAGGCGGACTAGGAGTTGGTATACCTCCTATGTGTGTTTCCTTGCTTGTTTTTGCTTGCTTCTGTTACTTCATCCAAGGAGTCCTGGAATGTATTGTACACAAATAATTCGTAGGATGGCCTGTTTATGGCTCATGACCAGTACAAATAATATTTAGGATGAATGGGAGTAATTACTATATGAACATCAGCATTACATTCTACTAGTTGGGTAGGGGATTGACTTCTGTTCTTAGAAGAACTTGGGAACCTGATGTTGCATCTAAAGAGGGGCTAGTAATATACCGTATTTTTCGCTCTATTGGACGCAGTTTTTCCCCTCCAAAAATTGAGGGGAAATGTGTGTGCGTCCTATGGAGCGAATGCAGGCTTGTGCCATAGCCGCGCGCAACCCCTCCGGCAAGGAGAGGCTGCACGGGGCTATGGCTTCTTTAGCCCTGCGCAGCGTCTCCCGGCAAGGAGAGGCTGCACGGGGCTGAAGGGGAAGGCAAAACAGCGAGCGGAATGGATCCCACTCGCTGCCTTTGCCTTCTCCCATAGCCGCGCGCAACCCCTCTGCAAGGAGAGGCTGCACGGGGCTATGGATTCTTTAGCCCCACGGAGCCTCTCCCGGCAAGGAAAGGCTGCACGGGGCTGAAGGGGAAGGCAAAACAGCGAGCGGGATGGATCCCACTCGCTGCCTTTGCCTTCTCCCATAGCGGCGCGCAACCCCTCCGGCTAGGAGAGGCTGCACAGGGCTATGGAGTCTTTAGCCCCACGCAGCCTCTCCCAGGAGAGAGAGGCTGCACGGGGCTAAAGGGGAAGGCAGAACAGCAAGCGGGATCCATCCTGCTCACTGCCTTGCCTTCTCCCATAGCTGTGCGCAACCCCTCCGGCAAGGAGAGGCTGCACGGGGCTATGGAGTCTTTAGCCCCACGCAGCCTCTCCCAGGAGAGAGAGGCTGCGCGGGGCTAAAGGGGAAGGCAGAACAGCGAGCGGGATCCATCCCGCTTGCTGCCTTGCCTTCTCCCATAGCCGCGCGCAACCCCTCTGCAAGGAGAGGCTGCACGGGGCTATGGATTCTTTAGCCCCACGCAGCCTCTCCCGGCAAGGAGAGGCTGCACGGGGTTAAAGGGGAAGGCAAAACAGCGAGCGGGATGGATCCCACTCGCTGCCTTGCCTTCTTCCATAGCTGCGCGCAGCCCCTCTGCAAGGAGAGGCTGCACGGGGCTATGGATTCTTTAGCCCCACGGAGCCTCTCCCGGCAAGGAGAGGCTGCACGGGGCTGAAGGGGAAGGCAAAACAGCGAGCGGGATGGATCCCACTCGCTGCCTTGCCTTCTTCCATAGCTGCGTGCAACCCCTCCGGCAAGGAGAGGCTGCACGGGGCTATGGCTTCTTTAGCCCCACGGAGCCTCTCCCAGGAGGTAGAGGCTGCACGGGGCTGAGGGGGAAGGCAAAACAGCGAGCGGGATCCATCCCGCTTGCTGCTTTGGCTTGTTCCATAGCTGCGCGCAACCCCTCTGGCAGGGAGAGGTTGTGTGCAGCCTGTACGCTGCTCTTTGGGGCTTGGTGGGGGGGAAATTTTTTTTTCTTGATTTCCCCCCCCTTAAAACTGGGTGCGCCCTATGGTCCGGTGCGCCCAATGGTGCGAAAAATACGGTAATTAGTTTTAACTTCCTTAACTTAGGGGTTCTGCAGTTAAATCGGAAAGGATGTTTCCAGTGTATTTGATATGGCTACGGTGTGTGTACACTCCTTTCCACATATTTGTCTTACTGCTTCCTTTCCTGGTATTTTGTTCCCTAGGTAATTGTTTATTAAGTAGCCACATTCTTCTTTTGATGTTTTTCTGCAGGACAGACAGTCTTGGGGAGTGGAATTTAGATATTAAATCTAAGAACAAGAGGAACATATAATAGTTCCATATTCTCTGGATGTTTCACTAGATAGTTCTTTTGAAAGCCGAAGCAGAATTTTGGCTTTAACTTGTATAGAAGTAATCATTTCAAGTGTCTTATTTGGAGAACTATTGTAATCCTGTGTATAAGAATTAGAAGAAAATATGTGTGATTCAATAACAAGAAAATCTCTAAATGCATAAGCTTTCTTTTTACTGTGTCTCAGGAAGTTCCATGGCTACAGCACCTTAAAGGAATACTATGAACAGGAGAGCTGCCTGCATTACTTGCAGAAAGTAAGTTGATATGATATTGTTACTCT
The DNA here is from genome assembly GCF_965153285.1 of Podarcis tiliguerta. Taxonomy (NCBI): domain Eukaryota; kingdom Metazoa; phylum Chordata; class Lepidosauria; order Squamata; family Lacertidae; genus Podarcis; species Podarcis tiliguerta. Next base: position 18,738,761 of record NC_139547.1, on the reverse strand, counting down.
AGTTTTTGACATGCACCACATATGTCAGTATGTGAGATTTGTGGTGAGATGGAGAATGTCCCCATGTGCTTCTAGCCAAGTTTATAGCACATGTTGCTGAATAGTAGTTCTAATCAAAAGGCTTTATGTGGGGTCATCATAAATTAGCAATAATTTTCCTTGCCTTGGAAAATATGCTTATTTGTGGTATGGTCAGCAAGTGGAAATATGCATATCTGTGAAATTTTTACAACCAGTTTATTATCTTTTGAAGAGAATAAAGCTCCTCTATCTTATGGGACCAACATTTCTTATAGTATCTATTTATCTATTGTTTTTCTGTAAGGCAATTTCTGATTAACGTCTATGGAATAGGCTACATATGCCGTCATTAGTGCTCCCCCCAATTCTGTTTCCGTTTCCCCTAAATTTAGAAAGCAGCAGATGTCTGTCACTGGAAATGTTAAGTTTAAGTCACCGTAGCCAATTCTACACTCTTGAGTTTTATACTAGTTTAAAATCTTTTCCACCTATAGCAAAACAGTGAAGTGGTTTTGCCTCAAACCTAGCACTGCAGAAGATATGCTATTGACTGCTGCTTGTGGTAATAAAAACTTTCTGTGACAGAAATCACTTACACTGGTGCTAAAGAGCACCTCCATCAATTTTAAATGTGTATTATCTGAACAGTGGTGTTTCTGCAGGTTCAGGGCACCTACAGCACTTGATGTACTCAATTGTGACTTCATAACTAGACTGCAAGCAAGATTGTGTTCCAACACAGAATTCTTCTTTTTAATCTGCAGATCTTTGTTCCCCTCTTGCTGGTTAATGCTGCTGATGACCCTTTGGTGCACGATAGTCTCTTATCAATACCAAAAGCCCTCTCAGGTGAGCTGAAAGCTTCAGTAAATAGATTTCTGCAAGGCAGTGTAGTGTTGTGATAACCTAAAGATAGCCTTGGAGGGCAGAAGGCATGTTTGTTTTTCCAGACAAACTCGTAACCTATGCATGTGTCTCATATAGCACCATAATGTGCATATTCTTTACAGAGTCCAAAAGGATAGGCCCCTTCCCCAAGGAGTTTGCAACCTAAAATTTGACACTAAAGGAGCAGTAGAAGAGGGTAATGGGGTATCTTCCTTACTAGAAGGATCAGTGGGAAATATCCAACACAGACTTGATTTCATGTAGCTTGCATCTTGACTAATGCAACTGCCTTATAACTGGAGTGTCATGCCTACCTGGAACACAGGTGGCTGTATATACATTTTCCAGCCAAAATAATACAGTAGAGTATAAGGGACGTGGGTGGCGCTGTGGTCTAAACCACAGCGCCTAGGGCTTGCCAATCAGAAGGTCAGCAGTTCGAATCGCTGAAATGGGGTGAGCGCTCCCGTGGCTCGGTGCCTGCTCTTGCCAACCTAGCAGTTCGAAAGCACTTCAAAGTGCAAGTAGATAAATAGGTACCACTCCGGCAGGAAGGTAAACAGTGTTTCCGTGCGCTGCTCTGGTTCGCCAAAAGCGGCTTAGTCATGCTGTCCACATGACCCGGAAGCTGTACGCCGGCTCCCTTGGCCAGTAAAGCGAGATGAGCGCCGCAACCCCATAGTCGTCAGTGACTGGACCCTAATGGTCAGGGGTCCCTTTACCTGAGGTTTTACTGGACAGAGTACTGTAATTTGGTAAGATGCAGATCCTGTTGAGTTCTAAACTTTGTTTTTTCACTCTTGCAGAAAAGCGGGAGAATGTAATGTTTGTTTTGCCATTGCATGGAGGTCACCTGGGTTTCTTTGAGGGTGCAGTACTCTTTCCTGAACCCCTCACCTGGATGGATAAGCTTGTGGTCCAATATGCCAATGCCATCTGTCAGTGGGAGAAGAATAAATCACAATGCTCCGATACGGAACAATCATCTGGCCAAGAATAAACAGTTCCAAAGACTTCAGGTCGTTTCACCTTTAATCCCCATCTTCTGGAACTCTTAATCTCTTCTGCTTTTCCAGACCTAACTTCTGAACACGTTGAACTTGGGCATTGACCATAGTGTTTCATGCCAAAGTAGAGCTACGGCCAGAGAGGCTAATGACTGGCACTGAGCAAGTTGGGAGTATATTTGATCATTTGCAGTACAGTTGTGTATTGGAAGAACTGATGCACTGTATTGGTGGGTTGCCATCTATAGCTTGCTTCAAGGTTCTGAAACAAGTGCAACAAAAGAACATTTTTGAAATTAGCAAGAAGTTTTGATGCTCTTGACCATCTGTTCACACTTTCACTGATAGAAACTGAAACAAAAAAACCCACTTCTGGTTTTTGCAAAACTTGTCTAGCAGTCAGTGATGTGCGTTAGGAGTTACAGTCTGTTTGTGGTTGCATTTTTTCCCTCCCCACCTGGGGGGAGACATCTATATCTATCTGTAGAGGAAATCAGTCGTAGTTCGCTCTGCAAGTCATCGGAAAGGCTGTCCACAAAACAAGGGGAAAGTTGAAAGAATTTTGAGTTTCCGGAATTGCATCCCTTTGAGAAGGGGGGTGGGGGGGCTTGCCCTTTCTGATTAATGCACTTCGAGGGTTTAGATTGCTTTGAAAGTGTTTGATGTGTAATCAGCACTACAGTTGCTCCAGAATTCTGGAGTGATGGCTGGGTGTGTACAGTCACATTTTGCTTTTTGTTGAGACTTGGCTCAAAGATGGCTTCTGGGTTGATCAGTCCAGTGGATTCCCTGTTGTGTTACTACTCGAGACTAAACAAGTAGCCTTGTGATACTTGCCTTTTCTAGTATAAGGAATTTTTATTTTGACACAAGACATTTGTGTGCTCTTAACCCAGGCCTTTTAATACGGTCTCCGAATGGAAACCACTTGCTATCAGTTTGTAGGTGGCCCTTTTTTGTGTTTTGTTTTCTAGAGTACTTCTTAGCAAATCTATATGTATACTCTTAGGAACTTTTTGTGTGTGTGAAAGAGAGAATATAATATCCATCTATGCTTTTTAATTTTTTTTGGTCTTGCCCACATTTCATGTCTGCTAGGGAAGAACATAATAGATAAATAAATTAAATCCCCAGACTTCTAAAGCGTTGAACTGGCTATTTTCAGTCAGTATGCCTTGCCTTAGAGGAGATGGGGATTTGGTGTCTACAATACTGAAATGCTTAAAAGGAAAAAAAAAAGTTCTGTATCTAATGCATCTACAGTTACTAGGTTATATAGGACAATCTGATGAGTCTGACTTGTCTTTCAGAGCAAAGACACCAACAGAAAATTGGTGAATGATGCATTAGGTTGAGTTACAGTGAAAAAGTTTTTTTTACTACCACACAATAGACAGACATATTTCTTCACTGAGCTACAGAGTTTCCACCCTGGAAGAAAAATATTCAGCCATATGTATTAATAAGATTTTTTAAAAATCTGATATTTAGACATTACTTTTCTATTAAGACAGTGGAACATTGTAGTAAGACACTGGCTTCCCTTCAGAATTGTCAGCTCACTGTTGCCTCCTTGTGGTCCCTTTCACCTCTTTTTGCAGGAGTTCTCACGCACCCCATTTTTCATAACAGTTAGCACTTTATTGTTTAAACCTTTTTGGTTTCGCTTTTCAAGGCACTTTAATTATAGTGTGATTTTTTTTTTTAACATGGATATGAATCCTTTCTGAACTTGGATGCTTCATAGAACATATCCTGGAGCAGCTTTGAAATTCAGAAAGATGTATGTTGAGTTTTCGGGGGTTATTCTATTCTCTTCTAGTTTTATTTATTGAGCAATAATTAGCTACTGTAGCAGAGGTGCACTTCTCACATCAGGAATAAAAACTCCTTCAGCCTTAGTTCAGCAACCTTGACATGTCTGGCAAGCTGTGTAGAACTCATGTTCTATCCCCTCAAATCTGAGGGAGTGACCAAGCCTAGCAAGGCATGATTTGGCCAGTGCTTATGGCTCTTTCGTTTTCCTCAAAGAGTTAGCTCTCGATTCTTTTTCAGCCTATTTATATGTTATTCTTTGGAATTTTCTTCTGTATCCATAAACTGCCAAAATCCTACGTAAACCCTAGTGTGCGGATGAAATTATAGGTGCATAAGCAGTGCAGGTCACTAGAGTCCCCTTTCTGTTTGAGTGGAAGTAGATGTTGAAATCATTTTTAGTTACTGCAAATATATATTGGAAGTGAATGTAGCTTCTTTACCCCCACTTAAAATTTAGAAAGTTAGCTATGAGAGTGTCTGTTTCACATCAGTCTCCGCAATATTAGTTTTTTCCTCTTTAGTGTGCAGCTGTTTTGCCAAAAAGAGTTTGCCTAGCAGCACATAAGCATAGAAGTTCCTCTAGACCTGCCACTGAGAGCCATCTTTCTCATCTGCCCCACTTCTGGTTTCTCTTTAGATCATATAAATCTCATCTGCCCCACTTCTTAGCAAATGGGTGCTAAATAGCGGAATTTAACACTACCATTGACTTCTACCCAAGTCAGACATTTTTGATGCATTTAAAAGGGAAACTGCATTTTTCACAAAGGAAAGGCTTTTATTACCTTCTGCTTGAAGCTGGGTGTGAGGATGCAATTATTTGTAAAGGGCCCTTCAGCTATGGAACTAGTTTTGCACCTGAACAAGAAGATGAGTTGATGCCTGCTTTTGATGGCACTCCAGTGTTCATATTTAGGCATTCTTAAGCTTCAGTACTCAGGGATCACATGGCAATGCACCTATGTAATACAGCCTTTTCAAAGAAGATCACTTCAGTGGTTAAAATTCTTTTAAATGGAGGAGAGCATGAACCACTCTTGTCTAAAACTATCAAACCCTTGAAAATCATTAGCGCTCTTGTGAAATGTTGGAAGGGATCCCTTTTCCCTACACACACACACACACACACACACCAAAATGTGGAGCTGCTACAGAGTCTTTAGTTCTCACTAACATGGCCATATAGAAATTTGGAAACCTATTTTGCCCAATAACACTGCCAGTGAGACCATAAAATTGAGGTTCTCAGTCTGCTTGATAGACACACTTAGGGATACACTTAATGCTCCCCACCCTCCAGAAAAAAAACCCAGTAGGGGAAAGAACGAGTTAACTTGATCCAACAGGAGGAAGTGGCTTTACAAATTCCATTTTAAAAATATATGTGATTCTGACTTTCAGTTAGTATTTTCCAGTAAATCTGTGATTCTGCTGTAATGCATCTCCCTGCTTATCAGTAGGCTAGACTTCAGCCCCCCCCCCCCGAAAGATATTACATGGAAACAAACAAACAAAAACAAGGAAGCATCCAGGACACTAACATTTCTTCCATCCCGTTGTTTTTGCCAGTAAATTTGACCTTGGTGATGCTTTCTGTGTTACGATTTGCTGTTTGTAACTGTGCATAGGAGCTCACCAGATCTTGTTACTTAAAAAAAAAAAAAGCAGCACGCCACTTCAGACCTTTCTGTTTGAGGTGATCTGTTGCCATCAATTGGTTTGCCACGTGGTAAGAGCTGCCATGTTCAATTATTTTCAAAGCAGATTTCATCAGATGAAAGCATAAAGCAGCTCTTCACTGGTAACATCTGCAGCTTTCTGTAAGCTGTGCATCTATTTCAACATTCATATCTTCACTGTTTTGTTGATGCCTGCACTGAAGTGGCCTGGTTGTGGGTGAAATGTTTGTAATCCAGATATTCATGGACTCCTAAGGTTGGGCACCTTTTTAAGATTGGCTTCGGTCTTTTTGTGAAGGCTTATATTACTAGGTAGCAGGTCATGTTTACAGCTCTCTCTTTTTTTGTCCCAGACTCATGCTGAAAGTGTTTGGCATATTCTTTTCTAAAAGGGCATGCCCTACATTCAGTTACACAGACTGAGGTTAGCAGTTTTCTTCCAATTGTATTGTCATTGGCCTTTGAGTTTTCTGCCAGAATAGAACTTCCAACTCCCTGTCTGGGGACTCTTATCATAGGAAAGCATCTCTACAAGGAGAGGTCCAGGTGTGTAGCACTGAGTAGTCTTGACAAGAGTAACAACAAGATGGTTGTAAAGTATCTGAAACACACCACCGGCCCCCTCCCATATATCAGTTGCCTAAGCAATCCTCCTTAGCTACATGTTATGCAGACCTCTTAGTCGCACAGCAGGCACACTTATTGCCAGTGATATAAATGAGCCTGCCGGTTGTGTACTGAGCAAGGTCTCCATTGAAAAGGGGTGGTGGGTGCCATGCAACGCTGCTGGAGTTTTGTGGCCTTTGTACTATTCTAACATCTTGTTTCGCTGTCTCCACATGTTCCTTATCTGGAATTGTTTTCTTTTTAAAATCTCCTTTGCCTTGAAGCGCCTCTGGTTTGGTTGCTTGACAAAATGAGCCGGGTGGAATGCGGGGGCAGTGGGATCTTCCCCCCCTTTTTTAAATCAAGAACTGTACTGTATCTCATTGAAGCATCTGGTGTTCTGTTCTTTTTGCTGGTTACATTAAAGGGCACAACCATGAAAGGGCAGCATTTATAAAGCTGGAACTGAGAATTGGTATCCCCCCCCCCCCCCCCGCTTTTTTTTCCATTTTGCAACCAGAGCAACCATCCCTATTTCCTTCGTGCAAGACATTTCCTCAGTTTCTGGGACCACCAACCTTCCAGCACTTTTGCTGGTTCAAATCCTTGTAGAGTAACCCATTGTTTCAAAATTCCTAAGATGGGGATTCACTGTTTTTCAGCATAATTTTTTTTGCAACTCGCAGGAGTTATTATTTTGCTATATGCAGCAGAATGTCTGCTTGTACCAAACAGCCTTTTCCAGAATTGAAGTAGGTTCAGTTCCAGATCAGTGGCTGATAAAAGCCTATGCAGACATCACGGCTTAATTTGTGTGGCTGTTTCGTACTGGGAACCTCAAGAACTTAATCTGCCATTGAGATTCATCAGTGTAGTGTATTAGAATCTGTGAGTCTGTCCGTTCAGTTATTTCATCACAGCTATTTCGATTGCATTTGATAGTTAATTCATAGATTCGTTCTGACAGCCTTTCACCTTATTTAAGAAAGCACAACTTTAAAAGATAAACACCCCATTTTTCTCCTGAACACACAGAGGAATATCCGAACACCTCAGGAAGCTAGACCTGTACCTGTGCGCTCTTTGATTTCTGTCACTGCAGCTGCCTTATTGGAGTGAGTTGAGTGTTTGGTTTTTTAGGGTTTTTTGTTTTTTTTAAAGAAAATGTCTCTTCAACCTCAGTTTTTTCTTTTTTTCTTTTTTGGTAATTTTTGCTTCCAGACAGACATTTTGGAAAACATCACTTTCACATTCCTAATTCCTTTGGAAACAAAAATGCTGCCCTGAACAGGTTTCATGTGTGTAAGTGACTCTCATGGTTGCTGGTTCCTTTCTTGTCTCTTAGGAACCAGTTGCTGCTGAGATGAAAATTTGCAACTAGCAATGCAATTTTTCTAAATCTGCTAACGTTTCAAGTTATTAAAAGTGTGTCCTTGATCTTTTTTTCTTAATTTTTTTTGTTCTGTGTGTGATAAACAGAGTCATGCGGAACAGAGTAATTTTGTTATATTTGATTCAATGGAATTTCTTTGCTTAAAAAAATAAAGAACTTATTTGAGTTCAGAACACGTTGTTTTGTCTGTCATTGGTTTCAACTAGCATAGGAGGTACAAAATGGAAGTGGTATTATGACAACTATTCAGGGTGGATTGATTTTAAATCATAATTTTAAACCAGCAAGGGGGCGGGGAAACTGATCTGCAAGGAAATCTGACTACTAAACCAAGTTTAGTTTACAGCAAAGTAGAGTATTAGTTACAGTTTCATTCCTATACCCAGGCCTTCAAGCTCTTTGTCACACAGTATACAGTGGTTTAAGAACACCTTAGTTTATGAACAACTTGGATTAAGAAAGCTGCAAACCAGGAAGTTGGTGTTTTGGTTTGTGAACTTTGCCTTGGACTAAGAACATGTTTCACTTCCTGTTGAGTGTGTTCCATTTGTAAATTGAGTCCCCCGCTGCTATGGGAAAGATCACCTTGGTTTAAGAACGCTTTGGTTTAAGAACGGACTTGCAGAACGGATTAAGTTTGTAAACCAAGGTACCACTGTACATTGTGCATGCTTTCCTTAAATAGATAGCAATGAAAATCCCATACAAGCTCTTTCTACAAACAGCTTCCATAACATCTGTGAGGTTGGGTGTGAGAATTTAGGAACCTGTGCACTGGACAAGTCTTCTTTCCACACTTGCTCATTTCTGTTTTTCTATGCCTTGGCTAGCCCAACCCTTGCAGAACCAGCAGCAAACAAAAATGACTGCTATGTGTCTGTGATTAGCATTTTCCTTTCATTTGCCACTTGGTTTTTGTGAGGATTGAACTGGCCAAAGCACAGCAAAAGAGAAAAATCTGGGAGTCACTGGGCAGCTAGAACAGTTTGTTTCCATCTAGCAAAAATGAAAATGTCTGTGCATGGCACAGCAGATATTTAAGTATACATATTTTGAGAAATAATCACATTGATTCTTCATTTACATGGAAAAGCCTCTTAACTCACAATGTATCTAGTGGAAGCATTGCTACCCTACAGTTAATCTTTGAACTGAGTCAACTGTACTGGTAACATGCTTATATCCAGATTTAATATTAACCTAGTTATTTAAGAGAAAAGAAGCCTAGAGAAAGAGACCTGGGGGGAGGAAGTACAGCATTGCAGAGATGCACAATGCTTCAGTTCACAAATTGATCTGAAATAACCATCCAAATTTGGGGCTTGGGGCTTCTAGTCAACAACACACAACAAACTGGCTTTTTGTACTGCAACCTACTTAAGCCCCCAGAAATTCTAGGAACCAAGCTGTATATGACCCACAAAATCATGTGCTGCTCTTGGTGGGCTCTGTCACAGCAGACTGCAGGTCTGCATTGCTTACTCTGAATTCCCCGCATTTGGGAAAACATCAAGTCAAAGGTAGTGGTGCAGCTGGAACTCCTTTCTATAACTTGCTGATTTTTGTGATCCAGGGGGAGATGCTTATTCCGTATTGTCAGGGAACTGCCATCGGAGCTGGAGGCGGAGAGAAGGCTCCAGAGGGATGCCGGAGAGGGTCCCAGTAGGGAGAGAGGCAGCCCATCCGCTGGGGAAGGAAATCAGCGTAACACCAGTGGAGAAGGGGGGCAGATGGGGGAATCGGAGAGGTGGCTCCAGGACTCCTCGACGGAGACCAGCGGAGAGAGTACGGGTACTCCGCTGCCCACACCCTCCCTGCGCAGAAGACTTCCGCGCAGGGAGAGTAGGAGGAGACTGGGTGTCAAACAGCTTTTATGCTGGAAGAGGTTCAAGAAACGCCCAATGACGGATTCTGCCAGCGACTGAGGCAGCCACGAAACTTGAGGCTGTCCAGACAGAAAGGGTTCAACCAGGTAACCTAGCCAGGAGTGGCGGCAACTTACGCACGAGCAACCCCTAGAACCATTACACGTATACTAGTTATAAGGGTGGTGGAGTGATGGGTGCTTCTTTTATTTCTTTGGGAAACCTTAACCTGACTTAACATGGGTGAATTCATCCGAAAGAGTGGCAGAGGGACACTTGATTCCATCCACATCCCTTGCTCCACCTAAGTCATATTAATGCCTCTGGGTAGGGTGAGATTGTGATGCCGAAGCCGGTAGCTCAACCAGCTTCCACCCCACCCTCCACTCTGAAAGACCCCTGTCTTCTCTGCAGCATCAGAGTAGATATCCTGTTTGGCTTGAGTGGGAGCCAGTGGTCTAATGAATACACCTCTTGTAGGCTTCTTTGGAGCTTTTTCTGTTTCAGAGGGACCCCTGCTGGTTTGCTTTACAAATCAAACAGTCCTGGTATTTATCTCTAGGAAGAGGAAGAGAGAGAGGTGGGGATTGCTGTAGATCTAATTTCATAGAACAAGGAAGAGAACCCACTTCTCCTTGGGTAAGCATGTCTGCTTTCCAGCACTGCTGGTGCCTCTTGCCTTAATGAGCAAAAAGGGGAGTATGTACGAAGCATGGGTTGTATGAATGAAATTGGTCAACTGATCATATCACTACATACCCTCACCTGAAATTTAGTATTCAGAGAATACAGCGGGTCTGTGTGCAGTAAAAATGAAAAATCTGGCTGAGTGCAACAGTAAATCTTGCCACAGATTTGTTGCTGGGCGCCTGTGACATGCGTACGATGTGCGCCAACACCCCCCCCCCCGACTTGGGTGTAAGACAGCGCCTCTGTCTGGGGCCTTGGAAACCAGCATGGAGGACCAACAAAGACTATGTAAATGAAGAAGTAAAACAAGATGGGGAAACTTCTTTTCAACCTGAGGATTACATTTTCTTCTGGGGCCCACATGCCATTGGTGGTCAGGGCCAGAGGTAAAAATGGGCAAAACAATGAATGAATTTCTTTTATACCATAAACTAGTTTTTAAACACATTCCCCTTTGGCCTCATCCAGGCAAGCAAGAAGCATTTTCAGACTTCAAGGATATGTTCCAGCCAGGCAAAAACCCTCAGGGAAGATGCAAAGCAGGGCTGTTGAGGGCTGTGGCTGGTGAGAGTCTTAAGAGCCAGATACAGAGGCCTGAAAGGTTGCATTTTGGCCCTCAAGCCTCTGGACCTCCATCTCTAAAGTAAATCAAACTCATGATTGGGGGGGGGGGGGATATCTTTGTGGATGTCTTTTCTAGGAATCCACAAAACCTGGAGCTTTTTCTGATGGTGAAGCCACTTCATTATCTCCACAAACCTCAAAGCACATTCATTGATACAAATTACAATTAGCTATTTCTGGGTCTTTTGCTGAAGTTGCATTCAAAACGTTGAAGACATATGTTGAAGGCATGTCTCCTCTCCCAGTGGCTGCCATTTCCCCTCTTTCACCTTTTGCCCAGGAGTGATAGAGAGGGATCTCTCTCTCTCTCTCTCTCGCTCTGCAGTGGCGTAGCGTGGGTTGTCAGCACCCGGGGCAAGGCAAGTAATTTGCGCCGCCCCGCTGCACTGTCCCTCCCCCAGATAGTCCCTCGCTCTCCGCACCGCACCGCACGCCTGGCACCCTCCCCTCCACAGTGGGCGGCCAGCACTGCAGTGAGAGAGAGTGAGCGAGCCAGGTAGGGGCAGAGAGCTGCGAGTGCGAGCACGCCCCCCCAGATGTTGCGCCCAGTGCGGCCGGCCCCCCCTTCACCCCCCACTCTACGTCACTGTGTGTGTGTGTGTGTGTGCTGTGATTCGAGGAAGTGCAGAAAACTGTCGGAATGTGGGATCACCCACAGAATCCAGCTTCCTAAGAATTTAAGCTTTTAATTCCTTGAAACAACAACAGCACCTTTTTTAGGAGCATACACTTGAACATTTTGATCAATGCCTTCTGAAATCTTTGAAGCCGGAGGAATTGCACATTAGGATTTCTAGTGGTTGGAGTATGGGGCCTTAATGCCATCTATAGGTCATGGCATGGTTGCTGGGAACACAAAGCATGTAAAATAGTACACATTTATTGAAAATATCCTGCAAAAAATTCAACCGTAAGTAATTCTCATGGGCTGCACAACTGGGCTTCTCAGAGAATTTTGGTTTCTCCAAAGCACAGAGAAACTTGCGAATGTTGCTTTTTGTGACTCACAAATGAAGAAAAACACCCTTGCTGCTGTTATTTTTTTATTATTATTCTGTATTGAAAACAGTCCTTGGCTTGTGTGCTGCTGCAGTAATGGACTGTGGCTGTGCCATTTGCACTGCCTTTGTGACAGCTTTGTCTGTTTCCTCTTTCCTTAGCCACTTGCCCCCAAATCCAGCGACACCTGGGCTCTAAAATACATAGCTATATATGGGTGCACACTTTCCCCCCACCATTATAGGACAAGCCAGTAAATCTATGAAGGCACATCTCAACTA